>NW_019396152.1:410697-425658 GCF_000591075.1 Eurytemora carolleeae
TAATCTAATGTACATGTAAGTACAATTGTGTAAAACTATGTATAATTATGTGAAATTAAGTAAAATTATATATAATCTAATGTGAATGTAAGTACAATTGTGTGAAACTATGCATAATTATGTGAAATTATATAAAATCTAATGTAAATGTAAGTACAATTGTGTAAAACTATGTATAATTATGTGAAATTATGTAAAATTATATATAATCTAATGTGAATGTAAGTACGATTGTGTGAAACTATGCATAATTATGTAAAATTATATAAAACTACGACAAATGGTTTATACATGTCACTTGGGCAGACTACTCTATCTGTAAAGTGTAGTTACACGCTCCTGTATAATAAATTGATAATGGAGTCTTCTTAACTTCAGAACATAGAACAAAAATAGAGCAGACTCAGTTTCTTAAATTCAGTGTTTGAATCAATTGCAGTGTAAGTTTTTAACTAAAGTACATGTGTCTACTGGCATTGCATGTTTATAATTGCATTGCATGTTTCTTTTGGCAGTACATATTTCCAATTTCAGCACATGTTTCCAATTGCTGTAAATTTTTCTAATTGCAGTTCATCGTTCCAATTGTTGTACATTTTTAACAGTTACATACAGTTCATGTTTATTGTTTACACTATCAGCACATGTTTACAAGTATATCTCTTCCATTAGCGCATTTCTTTGATTACGAATGATTCATCTACGTACTAGATATTCAATAACTGGATTGATCAGTTTTCTAATCATGACGCATTTGGTATTCTGCTGACGCTAATTCCATATTGGATTCCGTTCTATTTCTTTATTCTATATTCTTAGATCCTGTTCCATTGGATGATTAAGTTTCTATGTTTTTCTCTAGTTGTTGTGTGTGTTCCAGGTCCATCCCTCGAGTAGATCAGGGGGTATACATTCATCAATCAGTCACATTCATTCCCCTCTCATCATACCCTCACTTCTTAAACCCCTTTCTATAACTGAATTTTATCCTAGATCTTTAATATATCTTGTCTATGACCGAAGTTTAGCTCTAATCTTTAATATATTTTGTTTAAGAACGACTATAAGCCCCGATCGTAAATTTATTTTTACTATGGCCGACTTTAGCCCTTATCTTTAATATATTTTGTCTTTGACCGACTTTAGCCCTTATCTTTAATATATTTTGTCTTTGACCGACTATATCGCAGAATCAATCTTTTATATAAATTTGTCCATAACCGACTATTCGTCAAATCCGTCTAAATTTGTCCATTACCGACCATTCGTCAAATCAGTCTTTATATAAATTTGTCCATGACCGACTATTCGTCAAATCAGTCTTTATATAAATTTGTCCATAACCGACTATTCGTTAAATCAGTCTAAATCTGTCCATGACCGACTATTCGCCAAATCAATCTTTTTTATTAATTTGTCCATAACCGACTATTCGTCAAATCAGTCTTTATACAAATTTGTCCATAACCGACTATTCGCCAAATCGATCTTTTATATAAATTTGTCCACGACCGACTACTCGCCCAACCAATCTTTGATAATAATTTGTCTATATATTTTCGATCCTTATATTGTCCAGCTCTATGCTAATAGAAAATATCTTGTTTATTTCACCCAATGTCACAATAACACATTATTTTTGTAAGATCACATTCCCCCGGCCTCTGATATCCCGCCCCAACCATTTTGTTTATATGTACTCTACTGATTTCGAATTTCGGATGTTTGCTTTTTGAACGGTCCTCCATGTTTTTGTGATTAAAAACAGAAACTGAAAGGGAATTTGGTCGTATTTTATCATGGCTCTCAGTAATCGAGATGGCATCCGATGCACAACAGTTCCCTTAAAAGCGTTGTATGATCAACAATGAATCAGATATCAATGTGTATCTGTCTAAACCTTCATTATTTTCAATTGTTGTAGTCTCTCTCTCCAAATGTGACTAGCGCATTTTTCTTGCAGTAGCAATTGAAGGAAATTTTTTTTTAGAAAAAACTGTCGTTTTTGAAAACAACCCACTCGTTTTGAACTTTTAAAAAACGAAAAACAATAGTATGTTAAGTTTTCATAGTTTTATGACGAGTAATTAAATTTTTTCAGGAAACTAAGTTAATTAATGTTGTCTTAAATGGTTTTTTTTATCGAGAGAAATAACCTGAATGTTTTCTGACCTCAGTAATTTCTGATCTAAGGATTTTTCAACCAAAAAATGTATTTTGTCTTAAAAAGGTCGTTAACGATCGTTAACGAAGGCTCTTCGTTAACGGTCATTAACGAAGATTCGTCGTTAACAATCGTTGAAGATCGTTAAGATCTTCAACAATTAAAAACGACCAACTCTTGGGAACAAAACGACCAACTGTTCAAAAACGATCGTTTTATTTTTCGTTTTTTCTTTGTCGTTTTTAAAACGAAACGATCGTTAAAACGATTAATCCCCAGTTGTAAATCAGGCAAATCCCTCTTGAAAAGAAACTAGAAATGTCACTGAAAATTACATGCACAGTCGGTTAATTTCACCTTTGAAAAAATATGAAAATAATATTTATTTTGATTTCCCATGGATTTTTATCTCCTTCCACTGCAGTACATCAAACATTTTTGCAGTACATAGGTCTGACGAATTAAATTCTAAGAGGTTGGATTTTGAGGTTCCTAAAGGTTCAGCTTGTAGTAAGAGTATATAAAGATAAGATCGAAATTTAATGATTGTTCCGCCCGTTTTGATTAGTTTAAAGTCAACAAAGATCAACCTTCAATCGATTATTCACAGGGTTAACCGGATATATTCAGATTAGTTATCTGGTTTAGTTAGAAAAATAACACTGTTTATACACATTTTACTTATAAATATTTAAAGGGATATCTACTTGACTAAAAGCTGAATATATATCAAAGAATGAGATGGATTTATCTATAGGGTTAAATATGGATAAATATAGCCGAATTTAAACTAAACTAGGTTTTTAGGACGCTTCGCGCCAATCTCTTAATTCAATTGTAAATGTTTTCTCTGGTTAAACAAAAACAAACAAAAAATTCGCAGATTTCGAAAAAAAATTTCGTGGACTTAGAAAATTTATTGATCATTCATAAACCTACCCTGCGGTCATCTAGGTATCACACAAAATCTTGGCCGGATCGGATCAGCCGTTTTGACGTTTATTGGATACAAACAAACAGACAAACAATCTAAGTATAATATATATATATAGATTAGATATGGACCAATATATAATAAATAAATAAAGATGAATATATTTACTGGGGTTGAATGAATATCTACAGCTTGGTGGATATCAAAGAATAAGATGAATATATTTACTAGGCTTGAATGAATATCTACAACTAGGTGGATATCAACGAATAAGATGAATATACTTACTAGGGTTGAATGAATAACTACAACTAGGTGGATATCAACGAATAAGATGAATGTATTTACTGGGGTTGAATGAATATCTCCAACTAGGTGAATATCAACGAATAAGATGAATATATTTACTAGGGTTGAATGAATAACTACAGCTAGGTGGATATCAACGAATAAGATGAATATATTTACTAGGGTTGAATGTATAACTACAGCTAGGTGGATATCAACGAATAAGATGAATATATTTACTGGGGTTGAATGAATATCTACAACTTGGTGGATATCAAAGAATAAGATGAATATATTTACTAGGCTTGAATGAATATCTACAACTAGGTGGATATCAACGAATAAGATGAATATATTTACTGGGTTGAATGAATATCTACAACTAGGTGGATATCAACGAATAAGATGAATATATGTACTGGGGTTGAATGAATATCTACAACTTGGTGAATATCAACGAATAAGATGAATATTTTTTTCTGGGGTTTAATGAATAACTACAGCTAGGTGGATATCAACGAATAAGATGAATATATTTATTGGGGTTGAATGATTGTTCTCCGTTATAGACCATGTTGTCGAGGATGAGAAAATATTAGAAATGATTTCAGATCAGTTCTTTATTATTTTCCTATACTGTAATCTATACTCTAATCTAATCCAGGGAGAGATTTCTTATTCTTTATATTCTATAGAGGTGTAATCTTTACATTCACTGTGTCTGTATAAATAGATAGACTGATAGACAGATATATCTATGTATAGACATAAAGATAGATAGATCTATGGATATGCAGATAGATAGATAGATCTATGGACGAACAGATAGATAGATAGATCTATGGATGGACAGATAGACAGATAGATCTATGAATAGACATTTAGACGCATAGATCTATGGATAAACAGCTATAGACAGATAGGTTGAATCGACAGATGACTAGATAGAAAGATCCATGGTTAGATATAAATATAGATCAATGGAAGCAGATAGATAGATCAATGGATAGACATATAGACATATAGAGCTATGGATAGACAGATAGATCAATGGATAAACAGCTATGACAGATAGGTTCGATGGACAGATGAATAGATAAATAGATAAGGTCAAGATACAAACTCCCTAAAGTAAATCAAATATAATTTTCTAAGTTCGGTAGGATGAAGAATACAATTTTAGCTCGGAGAAGTTGGAAGAAATTCGAAATATTAAATACTTCTGATAAAAATGAAATCTATCCTATTTCGTAGAATTCAACGATTTGAATTTATGTCAAGAATTTCGGTTTTATCTTTGAATACATCCTTTTTGTAAAGAGTGGAAACAAGCTTTTTTTTGATTATTAAATAAATTTGAGATGCGGCTCAAACATTGTTGGTTCCACTTGAAATTGAATTCAGTGTTTCAAGATTTGAGTCGGCGCTCAATTGGAACCGGTTTTTGGCGTTTCAGCGACGCGGTTAAAATTCTTGAAATTCGGCCTCAATTCAATCTTTATTCAATTTCAATTTATAAATATATTGGAGGGAAATAAAAACTTTTCTGGTGTACGCGAAATTGATTCATATAAATCTTAATTCAATTCCATTCTTCGCGAACACTCCCTTTAAGTAAATCATTAAAGGTACCATGCACGTTAATGCATTAAAATTTCTCTTTAAAAATTCTGTGTGAATGAAATTGATCACAATTCAATGAAATAAAATTGAAAATATTTGAATAGAAACTCGTCATTAATTAATTATGTAATCTTCTATTCTCAGATTTCAATCAGGAGACCCCTAGATTCATCACGAATTAGACCAGGACAACTTTTCTAAATGTTATGAAAAAATTTAGCAAAAAAAATGTTGAAAAGTTTTTTTTTGATTTTATTTAATATACATCATTAAATAGGTTCATACTGCTTATATAAATTTAATTTTACAAAAAATTCATTTTATGGTCAATTATTTTTTTTATAATTTTCCTTGTTTTTTTTTCAGCCTGAGAATTAGACTTTAAAATAAACAATGTGTATATCCGGCCAATTATAATTCTTAGTTTTATTTAAACTTCTTGTGCTTAATAAGGTGCGATAATAAAATAAAGAGAAAGGTAAAGTGAAATATTTAGTAGATGAAAAAAAAAGAAAACAGAACGCTTTGCTTATTAATATTATGTTATTTTTCATTTTTTTAAAGAATTTTACGTTGACTTAGAACAGAAAGAAATTTCCAGAGTTCAACAATCTATATATATATATATACTGTGTATACTGTGCTCTTAGAGCGCTTGACGGGTTTTCCTGTAGCTAATTTTAGCTGTTCGAAAGTTGTTATGTTTGAAAATTCACCATTTTAATTAGAAAAATCTGCGAAAGTTTGATTACAAATTAAAATGACCACTTTCCGAGTTTAAAAGCCTCGTAATAACTTAGAAAGCGGAATAAACATTGTACACTTGTCTCTCACCAAAGTTTATATCCGAGCGTCACGACTCTTAGTCAGAAAACTATTTAAATTTCATTAATAAAACCTAATATTATGTAGGCTACGAAATGATTCAAATAATCTGGATTTTCCTTCTTCTTCTACTATCTGCAGCAAAAACAGGAAACATCTTATTTTTTTTCTACAAAAATAATTATTTTTTAAATCTTTTGGTTTGCTCGTCTAGAAACCAGTGTTTCAATAACTTGAAAAAAAATCTTGCTGTTTTAAAGGTTTTGGAACATATGCTGGACAGTCCACCAGTTTACAGAGAGTAATTGATAAGGTACACAGTGATCCAAATGGAGTCAAACCTTATAGAAGTTCAACGTATAGAAACCGCTACCTATAGCAACAAGGTATATTTTCCGGGAGAACATTTTTTATATTTTTGAGAAATTAAATAATCAGTGTAAAGTAGATACAATTTTCATAAAATCCTTCTATTTAAATGGTAAAACGGAATTTTATGAAATCATACTAGCATTACTGGAGAACTTTTTTTATACTTTTGAGAATTTTTTTTTCTAAAAATAAAACTGTATGATAGCATTTTTATAAAATAATTTTTTAATAGTAACACGCAATTTTATGTATAACCATATAATCATTAATATATGTTGTCAGTTCATAATAAAATCTGGGGGACCTTAAACACAATAGAGAGCAGTACAAATGTACATATTTTGCTCCTTTAATGTCTAGGGTATGCTAAAAATAGAAATTATGATAATGATAGCGATAAGCTACAATGTTTTACAAAAACGTTTGATTTCTCAAAAAATATAAAAAATGTTTTCCCGAAAAATACGCCTTGTTGCTATACGTAGCTATTTCTATACGTTGGATTTCTATAAGGTTTGACTCCGATCCAAATATTGAACGCTATTAACCTTATCACGGCTTGTTTTCCACCCCCTACCCTTGTGATTTTTCTAAATCTATATATAAATTTGGCTTGTCTGTCTGTTTGTCTGTCTGTTTGTTTGTATCCAATAAACGTCAAAACGGCTGAACCGATCGGGCCCAAATTTTTTGTGGGACATCTAGGGACCCCAGGGAAGGTTTATGAATGATCTAAATTTTAAATATTTGTCTCCATCAAAATTCTATCTTCATTAAATTTTTGAAAATTTTAAAAATCCACGAAATTTTTTGTGAAAATCCGCGAATTATTTTTGTTTTGTTTTACGATGTACACAAAGAGAACATGTTCACAATTAATTTAGAAGATGGGCGCGAAGCGCCCTCTAAGGCTAGTAAGTTAAAAACTGCTTACATTAGAACGCTTAAACTTCTTCCTTCACTTTATCAACATCATTGTTGTTGTGAACAAAGGAATTGATTTTTTGTAACAAAATCAAATATTTAAACCCCAATATCTTTAGAACCCGATGTTGTAAACCTTTGATATTTCAAACTCTGATTATTTGATTTAACAGAACTCATAGTTTGAAATATCTAAGGTCCACAAAATTTGGTTCCAAAGATATAGTGATTAGAAAATCAGAGTTTGTGGCAAAGACTCAATTCCTTTTGCTTTTTTTGCTTTTGATGCGTAGGGTAGTGTGGAGGACAGTCAAACGGCGGGTAGGTGTTTCAAAAAAATTCAGAAATAGCTTAATCACTTTTTTATTAATTAGACTACAGAGCTAATATTTATATATTTAAAAAAGCCCTTGAAAAATGGATGTAATACCATATGTGTCAAAATAAAAAAAGAATAATTTTTAAACATTTTTCCGACGTACTTTTTGAACTCTTTTAAAATCCTCCCTTGCACCCTTACCATTATCTTTCTTAATGAGCTGGCCTTGAAAAGTTGGACGTAAGAAAAAAAAACTCTCCAATCTCAAAAACCTCAAAAAAAACCTCCATGCAAAGATAACAAAGCTTTATTTACAACAGTAACCTTGAAACTTCGATCTGATCAATTGTGGAAGATAACGTTGTCTGACTAGAAAACTCTGACTAGAAAACTCTGACTAGAAAACTCTGACTAGAAAACTCTGACTAGAAAACTCTGACTAGAAAACTCTGACTAGAAAAGTGTTAAGTTCTAAAATTATTTTTCTTATAAGTAAGAAATGCGCAAATCACTTTTGCACAGAAACCACAAATGAAAATAAACAGTTTAGAAACAAAAGAAAAAAACATAGATATCTAATTTATACTTGATCAGACAAAGTTTCAAGGGTAATATTGGAAATCGGACCAACGGTCATCTTAGCAGGGATCGATGGGTCCCTTGAAATTACGTTTACTGCAGTTCATTTAAAAACAAAATGTTAGATTTTTTATCTAATTGAGATTTTATATTTGCAGGAGAAACTCCAGCACCCTGACGGGTTAAGAATCAAACTTGATGAACTACTGAAAGCTAGATATGTTCTGGCACCTGAAACCGACATCAAGCTTGAACCTGATGCAGTGGTCCTCAAGGAGGTCCCTGGGGAGGTCGCCAGACCTGGACCTCAAGTTGGTAAAGGCACAATAGATGTTAAGGAGGAGGTCAAAGGAAGCAAACACAAGAATATTCCATTTAAATATTCAGGGTAATGAAATTAACTTATTACTTAACTCAATTTTTTAAATATCTTGGCAACCAGTTGGTGTTAATCCTTGATAGCTTAAACTTTAATAATTTGTTCAGAGATGAAAACTTTAGAATTGTGGATATTGAGATCAATGCTTGATCTCCTCTTTTTATTAATCTCAAGATTAATTTAATTTTTAATTTGTATCCTGAAATTCAAGTTTCAACCAATCACAGTGTTGATTGCAGAATTCGAACAAGCGAATAGAAGCAGAGAAATTTTAGAATGTTGCGCGCGCGCGAGATCCAGCAGGGAAACCCAAAAGAGAGGATTAAGCATAAAATCAAAAGAGTCTACAGTGGATACAGAGATTTAGAAATCAGAATTAAGGATATGCAATACAAGAGTTGAAAACTAAGGCCATAGTTTAAAATATCAAAGATGTAACACTACAACAGAGGATTTAACTTTATATTTGAATATCGCTTAACTTCAGAGACTGCAGTCAATAATCTTTTAAATACTATTTTAATTAAGAAAGATTATCCCATCTCATTCAACATTGAAGGATAATGCGTCCATGGTTAAGCCGTCAACGGGAAAAGAAGCCGCAAACGTTTTAATCACAGATTTAAGACACACAAGCTTTACCTTCAGGTTGCAAATAAGAGTATTCATGTTTCTTTAATACGTTTTTTGTAGATTTAAAACAAATTAAACTTTATCAATTTTCAAGAAAGTACAATAATTTCTTTCACATTATTGAACTCTTCATCTTTTATCATTTTTGTTTAGAAAAAAATGTTTAGGGTATATAGTGAATCTTGTGTGCCTTAATTACGACGTAGCCACTAGATAATAAAACCAGAAATTTTCCTCTCTGCCAAAAGAGAAATATCTGAATATCGTCTTATTTTAGCCCTAATTTCCAATCTTAATGATAATATTTTTTTTCCTCACGGCAAAACATTCGCAATAATTTCATTTTGTAGGTCAAAAATGAAAGCTGAGCTAACAAACCTATCCCGAAGAATCCTAAGCCATAACATCAACAAATAGATAATTCAACAAACCCAAAACTCAAATCAAATGGAACGGGGTGGAATGGGTTGAGAATAAAGGATGGAGTGGAATAGGTTGAAAATGACGGGAATGGAATGAGTTGGGAATAAAGGGAGTGGAATGAATTTAGGATAAAGGGAGTGGAACCAACTGTGGGTAAAGGGAGTGGATTGATAGTGAATGGAGTGGATTGGTGAAGAAGGGAGTGAATTAAAAATGAAAGGAGTGGATTGATGATGGAAGGAGTGGATTGAGGACGAAGGGAGTGGAATAAAGATGAAGGGAGTGGATTGAGGATAAAAAGAGTAATTTTAGAATGAAGGGAGTGGATTTAGAATGAAGGGAGTGAATTGAGGATGAAGGGAGTGGATTCAAGATGAAGGGAGTTGATTGAGGATAAAAACAGTGGATTAAGAATGAAGGGAGTGGATTGAAGATGAAGGAAGGGAGTGGAATGAAGATGAAGGGAGTGGAATGAAGATGAAGGAAGTGGAATGAAGATGAAGGGAGTTGATTGAGGATAAAAACAGTGGATTGAGGATGAAGGGAGTGAATTGATAACAAAGGGATTGGATAAAGGGAGTTCAGACCAGACAGACAGTGAAATGAGGATCAAAATTTAATCAAAAATAATTTTTTTCATTTTCCAAAAGTGTGAAACGATTATCAATTTCTTTAATATTAAATATTTGAAGTTAATTTAAAGTATATTCAATGGAAGCGTATTAACTTCATGTAAAGAATATATTATGATTCAATATACATTCCTCAAACGTGTATTTTTAATAATTTGTATACAGTTTTTTTTTTTCATATACATATATTTTTTAAATTAGCTAAGTTTGTCATTGGATTGAAAAAGTCTAACTATGACTTATGGATTTATGATGCAGAGCCAAGAACGGAAATTGACAGAATTTATGTATAAGAAGACTACAGTATATTTATCATTGTTGCTTAAATAACGGTTCAAAGGGTATGAATCGGGGCATGTCACAATCCCCTAGACAGAAGGAGAAAGTCAGTTTGAAGAAAAACTACTGGCAAGACTTTATGATCTCGTCCCTCTGCACTGCCTAAATAATAATAATGATAATAATAATAATTATAATAATATTAATAATAATAATAAGTAATAATAATAATAATAAAAATAATAATAACAATAATTAAGTATTGTATTTTTTAGTTTACAGGCTAAATATTAACAATATATGTTTAAATTAAAGATAAAAGCTGAGATATATTACATATTTACAAGTTATTGATATACAATTACAGACACTATTGTTGAAACTTAAGCGGGGCGTCGGTGATTGGGTGATTAGTTGATTAGTTAATTAGTTGACTAGTTGATTAGTTGATTAGTTGATTAGTTGATTAATTGATTAGTTGACTAGTTGATTAGTTGATTAGGCTCCTCTACTCAGACACAAAGTTGCAAATAATCAGATAAACAGATTTATTTTAAACCTACAAAAAAATACAGTTTTAGTAAAATAAATATTGGTGTATAAAATAGTTTTAAATGTTTAGTTAGATAACTTGTTATTTGGGTGTGTCTGGGTAATTAAGGAGTGAATAGGGGTTTAAGGATTTGATGGTTCCGTTCAAGGTTATAATGCAAGAAAAGTTATTTCAGAGGTGTACGCAGCTTTTGTACTGAAGTGACTGTCTCTGGGCGGTAATTTAAACACAAGACGGATGTCGAAGCCTGACACGGGATCCATCTTTCACATAAATAATCAATGAAATATTCTGGTTATAGGAAACTATTATGTGAATTATCAAAATCATCAAAATGTAATTCTCTTAACCTCCTCAAATACTAAAAGAACACTTATGCATCTATCCTTGTTTACAAATTCCACCCAGAGAGAACTTGTTGCAATATGAAGACAGAGTAAACGCAACTGCAATTAACTTTCCTTGCATTATAACCTTGAATCCATTTAAAACATTTGGAAAATACTTCTGAAAATAAAAACCCGGTTGTTTAAGTGGAATTGCTATGGATTGCAAAATTAGTCGTGGATTTAATTATTCACTAGTTAAATGTTTCACAGTTCGATGTTTTCCTTTGTCGGAGTAGAGGCAGAATGCTGGAGTATTCTTTGGTTTGGACTTCTCAGAGATGAAAGGGGTGGTAAAGACGACATTGCGTGGGATAAAATTTGAAAGTAGATTTATGGGCAACAACTATATAATTCATGCGGACTAGAAAAGTCTATAAGACTGTAAAAATTAGCCCGAGAATTTGTTCTTATTTTTTAAAACTGTACTATGGAGCAATAAGCTTTTCCAGCTTACTGTATACTTTTAGTTTTGGAGTAGTAGGGTTTGGGACAAGCCCAATTCAGTTTAATAAGATAAAATACAATTTGAATACAATCAAACTATTAAATGAGGATTTTAAAGTCGAGTCGAATTTTAAATTAATTTTCTATCGAATTCCACAGTTTTGGTAGAAAAAGGGTTGGACATTTAATTTAACTAGATTTCTTGCAAAGTCTTGGAACAATGTTATTTGTTCTATTCGATATTGATTTTTGGAAGCCTTCATAACAATTAACAAACGAAAAAAGCAAGTTTATTTGATTACAAACAAGAAATTGAAATATTTTCAGGAGTTATGATTGAAAACATGTAAGATTTAAAGGGAGTGACCGGCAATGCATTGAAGTTGAACTGAGAATGTAGTGACAAGTAAAACGTTTTAATGATGTATAATTACTGAGTTTAAGTGTAAAGTGGACTTTGTAATAATGTAAACAAAATTCTACAGTGAACTAATCAGTTGTTTAGGAACAGGTTTAGAAAATAAAATTAATTCTTATGATTGGAAATAAGTAATCTTATTCAGTTGTTAGTTTTTGTAATGTCTCATTGTCAAAAAAAAAATTCTGTAGATTTTCTGGAATTTTTATTGAAAAGACAACATTTGAAGAATTTGTAGAAATCTGCGAACACATTCGTGAGGAATAAGAAATTCAATATAATGATGAAATAGAAATAATTGATTTTAACATTGATTTTTGACAAATTTATATTAAAAGATATGTTCCTAAACATCTAATAAATTTACTGTCGATTTTTTAAAACATTTTTCGTCGTTGTTATTTATAAATTTAAAAAAAATCGATTCTCAAAGCGAAAACCACCCAAAATAATGATGATTTTGAAAGTCGATTTTGTGCTTAAACTCAGAATTTATACATCATTAAAACTTTTTACATTTCTCAAATGAATCTTACAAAATTTACATTCTTAGTTCAACTACCATACATTGCCGGACACTCCCTTTAAATTTAACGTCAAATTTATTTTTAAGTCGTGATGTAACTCTCAATATTTTGAAATTACAAGGACAGTCCCTTTAAGTTGGTGAAAAACTCCAGTCTTAACATTTTTGTCCTGATATTAAAAGAAAGAATTTTTAAATGTTTTCTTCATAGCATTCTTTTAGATGTTCAAGAGGAAAGGATGTAGGGGGAGGGCCGGGGTGGTATCCCCCTCATTCGGGGTGGGAACTGTATCTATGGAAGGTAGGGGAGAGGGGGGGGGGGGGTGTATCTGAGGAAGGGAGAAAGCATTTTATAATGTCACTATACATAGACCTTGCAGACATCTTTGTTACTATGTAAACATATAACCGGTAAAATATGAAAACATTTTCTAATTATTCACAACAAAAAATCAAAATTGAATATAAAATAATGTCTATAAAAATTAAATAGTGTTTGTTGTTAAACGGTCAAAAACTAGCCTTTCTGCGCTCTAAATTTTCTAAAAGGGTAGACGGTAGACATTCCTTGCGGTCAGAGGGGGTTTAAATGCGTCTTATGATTATTTGTACACACAAACATATATATATTAATACAATTAAATATACAAAAACTTAAATTGCCATTACAAAAAGATAATGGAAACAACTCTATGATATTATTTTAGTTGGGAAAATATTAATGATTTTAAAATGTCGTTAACAATGATTTAACCGTTTTATCTATAAAATTTCAAAAAGTGGAAACGAATCAAGAATAAAACTCAAAACCGGTGGTTTTACTGAATTCTCAAGTTAAGCATTCCGGCAAATCAGTTCAGAGGTTGACGAGTTATAATCGTACATACAAACATAGATTACTATTTATATATAATCCAGGTAACCTGCTCGTCAGCTAATTTATAGATGCAAGAATTGCATTTACTTTACATTCCCGAGTACATTTCAGCATAAGCTTTACTTTACATTCCCGAGTATATTTCAGCATAAGGCTTACTTTAGATTCCTGAGTTCATTTCAGCATAAGGCTTACTTTATATTCCCGAGCACACTACAACATAAGCTTTACTTAATATTCCCAAGTACATTTCAGCATAAATTTTATAAAAAGAAGAAATTGTAATAGATATGTCCAGGAATCATACTGTATACCTATGTACTACGCATAATTTGTGAACATTTACATGAATTGTACACTTTGAACTCCTTTCCAGACACAAAAGGACTGAACAAATTTAAACCGAGGGATAATCTTATTTCCCTTCTATTCTAATCTCTGTTCTATTCATTTAAAATTACTTTTGCCAATACGTGGCAATTTTGATGTTATGCCCAAGTTTCAGGGACGGCTTATGGAGTAAGGGGAAGGGGGGAAGTCCCCCTTTGAAAAATTACAGACGACTTTGTGACCTCGTCGTAGCTCTCGGAAAAAGTAACTTAGAACATCTGAGATTCAAATCTAACCTGCATATGAAATTTACTTTTTTTTTATTTTCATGTGTATATTTCTTTCTTTTAGTATCTTCGGTTGGATGCGATAGCTATACATCGGACACAAGACTCAAATCGATAGAGAGTTGCCATTCTCTGTTGCGCACAATGCTCCGTGACAGGGGCGGATATAAGGATTCTGTAGGGGGGGGTAAAAATTTTTTTTCCCCCCCCCTAGAAATTTTTTTACCCCCCCCTAGAAAAATATCATGATGTACATATATAAAATTATCCAAAAGTGTGAAACGATTATCAATTTCTTTAATATTAAATATTTGAAGTTAATTTAAAGTATATTCAATGGAAGCGTATTAACTTCATGTAAAGAATATATTATGATTCAATATACATTCCTCAAACGTGTATTTTTAATAATTTGTATACAGTTTTTTTTTCATATACATATATTTATTAAATTAGCTAAGTTTGTCATTGGATTGAAAAAGTCTAACTATGACTTATGGATTTATGATGCAGAGCCAAGAACGGAAATTGACAGAATTTATGTATAAGAAGACTACAGTATATTTATCATTGTTGCTTAAATAACGGTTCAAAGGGTATGAATCGGGGCATGTCACAATCCCCTAGACAGAAGGAGAAAGTCAGTTTGAAGAAAAACTACTGGCAAGACTTTATGATCTCGTCCCTCTGCACTGCCTAAATAATAATAATGATAATAATAATAATTATAATAATATTAATAATAATAATAATGATAATAATA
>NW_019396152.1:425978-444476 GCF_000591075.1 Eurytemora carolleeae
AGGCTAAGGGGCCGAGCGCTGCGGCTAGGACAGGCTAAGAGGCCGAGTGCTGCAGCCACATGTCTTGCATTTAAGACCCCACCAGCTGCCAGTCTCTACGTAGGCATACCACAGATATTAATTTTCTGGATCTACAAAATTAAATCACCCACTCTCTGTTTTAGAATTTCACGGAGCATTGCGCGCAACAGAGAATGGCAACTGCCCAATCGATATGTCCAAATATATGCGGATCCACTGTTACAGCATTTCATAAATCAACTATTTGCTAGGAAAGAGTATAATTGTGAATTTATCTTTAAGTTTAACGGAACCGGGTTAAAGAAAGTTTAAACATCTGATCTAGATTATTCAACATGGTGGCAGAACAATAAGATAAATATCTGGCGGAGAAAGCAAAACTACGCAGTTTGCCAGTTGATGTCTGCGCCCATTCCCCCCCCCTTAAATCCTTCTCCAGNTATCCATAGTTTATTTTTATATCTAGGGCAGTCCCTTTAATATCCATAGTTTATTTTTATATCTAGGGCAGTCCCTTTAATATCCATAGTTTATTTTTATATCTAGGGCAGTCCCTTTAATATCCATAGTTTATTTTTATATCTAGGGCAGTCCCTTTAATATCCATAGTTTATTTTTATATCTAGGGCTGTGAAAAGGTCCCAGGGTTCTGCCCTTGTACTGAACAGAACTGTATTTACAGGTATTTTAAAATTTTTTTTCACATTTAAGAGGAACTGCATTTGCACTCGGTGTGTACTGTGTACTGATTTGCACTCGGTGTGTACTGTGTACTGATTTGCACTCGGTGTGTACTGTGTACTGATTTGCAGAACTCCTGACCGAATAAATAGTGGAGTTTTGTTGAGAGTGACGTATCACTTGCCACAAACTTAGATTCATAATCCCTAAATCTATGCACATGATGATGGTGTAAAGCTTTAATACTTTAAATTCAGACGGTTTGATCTAGCAGAATTCACAGTTTAAAATAAGTCTACAATATCAGAAAGCATATCAGGAATAAGGATTAGTTTGTAGCAAGAGTTAAGTTTCTCTATAAAAATCCCCAACATTGTGTTTCTTATTGTTCTTAAAATCCTGATGTTGGAATTAGAAAAGCAGACTGAATGCAAACTCTTGATGCAAAATTTTCTTGTTTGTTTGCCAAAAATATGCAAAATATTTTGCAAAGTTAAATATAGTCACATGTTCGTTAAAGATGATATATTTAAAAAGGTAAAAAGATTTTAGTGTCTCATAAAAGGGTAGGATAGGAAAGGGGGGGGGGGTAAAGTTTATAGGTTAGTGAATAGGCTTGAGTGGAGGTTTGTGATTATAACCAAATATTTAAAGTTGTTCCCAAGAGGTTGGGTGAATTTTCATGGAGTTAAAGTAAAAATGTTGTAATTGTATATTTAATTTTGATTTTAGTATATACAAGGGTTTGAAAATGTTTATTTGTTTTTATCGACACAATATTCTTTTTGATTTATTTTACATATTTAAAAGCATATTAGATCCCGAGGTTTAGTGAGTTAAATTAAAATAATTCAAGTATTTTGACACAAACCTTACTTAAATTTTCTAGGAATTTAAAATTCTTTTTGCATCAATTAAGTAATTCAATATAGACTTTTACAAGAAGACTACATTATTTCAGAAACAATATAAACTTTTTATCATTTTTAAAACTTTAAAGTTAGTTATAAACTTGTAACAGTTTTATTACAAAATTAATTCTGATAAAAAGTTTTTGCTTATTATTCGGGTTAATTGGAGAAATATTTTTTAAAACAATAAAGTCGTATAGTGTATACATATAAAATAAGATCTGAGGCCGAATTAAAAGAATTTGAGCGGCGGCTTAAATATAAGCCGCGGCTCAAATATGGTTGGTTCCACTTAAAATTCTATTCAATGTTTCCATATTTAAGCCACGGCTCTATTGAAACCGGTTTTTGGCGGATTTAAGACGCGGCTCAAATTCATAAAATTCGAACAATGGATTCAGGATGTCGAAAGGCTTTTTTTATATGTCATATTTAGATTGTCGTGATGCAGCTTAAGACCCATTTCTTTTTGTGGAATGATTAAGAACTAAGTAATTAAAGATTTGCAGTGAACAGTTTTGACCGAAAGGAATTGAGTTTTTGCCAAAAACTCCTGCTTTATAATCCCTATATCTTTGAAACCTGGCAACGTAAACAGACTATTTGAAATAGAATTTTTAGTTTGAAGTATATGAAGTCTGGGTTGTAACAATATAGAGGATAGAAAATCAAAGTTTATGGCAAAAACTTAATTCTATTTCACATTTAAGTAATATTTTTTTATATTACGCTGACGTTTGATAGATACAAACGAAAGCTTTCTTATGAAAAATAAAAGAGTTAAAGGAAAAAATCCTTTTTTTTACGAATCTAAACAAAATATTCACAATCCCATTTTTAATACCCCCCACCCATGGCCCATCTTCGTTCATCTCATGCTTTTGCAACATAATCCGTGAATAGAAATATGGATCTATTTAACGCTTTGTTAAACATATTATTATAAACAAGTCCTAATTTCAGGTTTACTGTATGGGCAGCATCCAAGCAGCATGCAATCGGCATCTTTATTGTTTGACCCCAATGCAGCAATTTTTCTAAATCTTGTAAAAACATTTTGCATTGTTTAGGAAATAGGCAGCATCAGAGGGAGCAAGGGGGCAACAGTGGAAATACGGGAAATGGTGGCAAAAACTACGCGAAATTTGCGTCGACATGCGTAGCATCAGCTGCTGCTGTAGCTGCTCTATACGCAGCTTCTAATTCAAGGTAGAGTTTTGCAGTATATTCATTTTTTAACTATAGATTGGTAATTATTTGGAACATATTCTTTGTATATTTTATAACAATAGTTGCAACTTAAAAGTTTACCAGGGTTTCTTGTTTTTATAGAAAAAATTTGACGGAAATACTTGCGGGTCATGTTCTGCACAACTATAGAAATACAAAAATTCTTTAATTTGCTTTCTTTATAAATGCAAACATGAAGTATCAAAATTACGTAAAAAAATAGTAATTCATTTTTTTCATTTTTTTATGAAGTATATTTTAGGATGGAGCTACTAGCAGAATCTGCAGAAAATACCTTGGTTGCTGCAGAAAATAGAGTTAGGTTAGTTTTTATTTCTATTCCTTTTGAAAAATTGCAACATCTTTTTTTCTTGTCTTGTCTTGCCATGCCTTACTCACGTTTAATGTTATTTAATTTAAACATATTAAACTAAAGTAATTTGAAATCTTTTATCTTTCAATCATCACTTCTTTAATTGAAGAGGTATTGAGCAGAACATTATGTTTGAATTTATGATTTGTAACCAAATAAATTTGTTTGTCTCATTCTTGTTCGTAAAATCTAAGTTTTGATTGTAATAGTTTTTCATTTTTTTTTCAGACAATTCTCTACTCCGGACAAAATATTCAACTATTTTGCTTCCTATCAGTTTGTCAACAAAAAGAATGGTAAGTCTGATTTTAAAAATAGAATTGTGTGTTTAAATTGAAACATACAATTATTAAAACTGAAAGGGAGTGACGGGCAATGTCATGGTAGTTGAACCATGAGAATGTTGTATTGTGGAGAAATTTTTTAGGATTCATTAGAGACATATAATACATTTTAATGATGTGTAATTACAGTGTTTAAGCGCAAAGTTGTCGTTCAAAAACATTTCAAAATCTTCCTTTGTGTCAATAATTACAAAATAATATCAGTATCTTTGACGTGTTATTAACACTAGCGTAGTTTTAAGTTTTAACGTAAAAAAAAATGTATTTGAATAAATTGCGTAAATGTTCTTATTAAACTAAACGTTCATTCAACACAGTTGTTGAACATTTTAAGTTCAATGTCTAAAACTGGTAATACATACCGAGGGCCCCAAAAAAGCCATAAGTAGACGACATTTAAGTAATCATATGGTATTTGATGTTGTTGTTATTAAGCAACTAGAACTTTGCCAGTAGGTTGAAATCAGTTTTTTATAGGAAAGGGGTCTGTATACACTGCACAACTCCTGTTTTTATGTTTATTGCACTATTTAATGCCTTAACTTCAGTCGTATCCATTTTCCACAGTTTTATGGGTCTTATGGTACCAAGGATTAGATAATGAGAAAAACGTTGTAATAATTAAAAAATTAAAGATTGTTCATCACGTTCAGAGACATAATTTCTCATAATTTTTTTTATTTTCGCGAACACTCCCTTTAAACCTTGTTGCTACTGTAGGACGAAAGAGTATGATGATGACACCCCTTGAGTTCTACAGCTCCGTGACCCCGGACTGCAGGAGGGTGCACGGTGTAGGACCAGGAGTTCATGTTGAAGTAGATCAACAGGAACTAGACGATGGCAAGGTTAATATTTAAATACTGTTACAATACAAAAAGTTACATTTTTTACAATTGCACGTAATATAAATACATTTAATTTCTATAATTACACTTGCTATAGTTAAACTTGCTAAAATCACACTTGGCATAATTACATTTGCTATATAATTAAACTTGAATTAAACAAAGGCATCTTTATAAGAAGTAGTTATCTTGTTTGTCGTTCTTTGTGTGTACATCCTTTCATAGCTCATAATCCTCTTGACCGATTTGTTTCAAATTTTGATTTTGGAACTTGTAAGAACCATAGGAATGCTCCAAGCTAGTTTCAAAATATTCTAATCTTGTTAGGTTGACTTTAAAACAAAATTAGTTTCCAGGCAAAGCTGGCTTCCTAAGCCAATATGAATATAAACTAAATTGTTCTAAATTTATCTAAGGTTGTAATGGAGAGGTCCCCTATATCTGGAAGTGTTCTCAATGAGATCGGAAAACTTGGTTTGCTCTCCTACCAGGACTTCTGCTTTCTCTTAGCTCTCATCTCTACACCTAAGTAAGTTGAAGACTTATTCAGCTTTGTAAAATTATACTGCTGTTGACTCCTTCTCATCATTCAGTTAAAAAATTCCGCTTCGGATTTTGTATAATTGTTTTAAATGATATTCCAAAACATTTTAGAAAAACATTAGCTTCGACATTTCAAAAGAAAAAAATTATGACAATTATTCTATACTCTTTCTGATTACCACCATATGTTTGATACCGTGTTTCTCTGTTCATTTATACATTACATTTTAAATTCAAATCAAAACTTGCCTTACTTCTGTTTTCTTCATGATACAGTTTTTGATTTTCAATTTTTTAAAATCAAAATAATAATGTTAGTTGTGACATTAATTTTCGTTGATACAATGATAACCAGAAAACTGTGGAATAGGAAACCTGAATTAATGCATTAAATAATTGTATTTGATGTTGTTACAAAGGAAATTATTTTTTATAGTAACTTATTATATCACTTACTAAGCATGAAATGAACCTTTTTACGTCGCACAATTGTTGTTCATTGCACTATTGAAATTCATAAATTGAGTCTAAAACTCGCCTGTATATTCCAAAGATGTCTGGTTATTACTGTAAAAAAGTATTTTTATTCTTAAAAAAAAAACTATACAATTCATTTAGACGATACATTGAGACTACCTTTAACATGTTTGATGTAACCGGAGACGGACATATTGAAGCAAAGGAGTTTGCTTATGTCAGCACTAAGATGGCACACAAGTCAGGGGGATTCGGTTCATATACAGATACAGATCAGGAAAAGTCACATTGATGGAATTTGCGAAAATATTTTGTTTGTTCGAGCAAGGAAACATAAATTTTGAAAAAAGTTATGCTTTTAAATCCAGGGACTGCAGAAGGAATTTCAAGTGGGCCGTTGTCCCATTTAAAGAGTTGCTTTATCTGATCAATAAATAAGAATGAATTGGGAAATGTGAATAGGGTAAGAACTTAATTTATGTAAAAATAACTTTGCAGAAATTTATTTTCTATTGCAAATGATTGTTCTGTAAATCCTTTGGATCTTAGTAAAATTTTAGTTAAGAAACAAATGAAATATGTTGATGTCCCATTGGACCATGCATGGAAAGTTCCGGTTTTACAAGAACTTTTAAATACAAGAACGAATAATTTATATGTTGAAGGATTCGATGATTACGTAATAACTGAAATGATAAATATGTTATGTAATGAGTAATGATCAATGTCGTCTATTTGTGCATAATTTTGCATATTTTTCTCTTTTCTTTTGGAAACCTGTATTTTCAAAAATGTATTTAAACAAATTTAAACTACACCATATATATATGTATTTATATCTTTGTGTGTGAATAAATCTTTTTAATTATAAATACAGGGTCACTTGAACAGACCCATTAAGACACTTTTTTTGTTCATCAGAAATTGTAATGTTTTATCTTTGATTTTTACTCTGTTTAATCTTCTTGACTTTAATGTTGATGCAGGAGGAAATATTGGCATCAAGCTCAGGTCTGTTAAACTATCTATTCGGTAAAAACCGGGACCAGTCCCTTACCAAGGAGAAGTTCAAGAAGCTGCAGACGGACTTGCTCGACGAGATCGTTCAGCTGGAGTTTAGGGAGTACGACACTGAGAACACAGGACGTATTTCCGAAGCTGATTTCGTCAACTTCCTTCTCAAGAACGGGAAGCTGATGCCTAAGAAGAGAGCGCAGTTGATAAAGAAGGTTCAGTCCAGATGGCCGGCTAAAGGAAGAGGTGTCTCACTTCCATCATTCAAGGTATATTTCCCACCCCCTCCCCACCCTACAAATTTTGTTTACGATTTTTATTTTCTGAGATATATAGTCTTCTTTAGTTTTCTTTTTTTGGAAATGGCAAAAATGCAAATTTTCAAAAGTACGAATTTTTACGTAAAGAACGGATTTTTTCGCTCGATTTGGGTTTTAATCTATTTAGAGTCTTACAAATGAACATCTAAAAGGTTTCAAACCAAATTGCAATGTTTTTAATCACCTAGTATTTCTGCTCAATTGCAAACATATTGTTTTTTACCAACCAAAACCACTTTTTTAAAATTGTTCTCTGTCCCTTCATATTTTGAAGTTGGTTAGTATAACGGGTTCATTCCATTAAAAGTTAAAAACATTATATTTATATCCATCTAGATGATATTCTAAAATTGTATAATTTTAAACTACAAAATTATGCAGCGATGTTAAAACAAGCTAGCATTTGTTCATGAATATCATTTCAGCGTGAGATGCAGAAAACTTGATATTTCAATGAATTTTTAGAACTTTTGGCCAATAAAAATTATGTTTAGAGCTTCTTTATGGTTCTAGCAGGAGGACAGGAACTGGAACGAGCTCTGTTCTTCCTAGGTCAGTTTAAAGATTCATTTGTCATATAAAGAAATAGAGTTTGGTAACAAACTCTAATTTTCTAATCTCTTTGCAACCAAATGTCGTAGACCTTAGATATTTTAAACTATGACTTCTGTTATTTGAAATAGTTTAAGTTTGAAATATGAAAGGTTTACACCATCGAGATGAAGAGAAATGGGAATTATTATAATATTTCAATTTAAAAAAGGAACGAGCAAACTGATGACCCAGATTTTATAAGTTTGAGTAAAGTGAGAGAGAAAAGGTGAGAGAGGGGGGAGATTTATAATTCTAACTAAAAATGATGATGAGAAGCTGTCTAAACTATGGTACTCAACCAGACAATGTTCTATTGTAAGAAGGGTAAACAAGGAATATAAGGATGCTCACATATATATTTGTTTGTTTTCTATTGTATTATTTACCACCCAATGTACTGCTATACAGGGATATTTAATATTCAGAGATCAAATTTAATAAATAGAGAGAACTAGTTAAACCACTTACTCTTTAATATAAACTGTGGTAGTTCCAGATTCACTATTTCAATTGCGTATAGATGGTTTTCACACATTAATATCGTAATTGTAAGATCAAGTTTTTATTATCTCACTTAAATGTCGTAGGAAGATGAACCTATGTAAAGGATTGTGTTTATTTAGATGTTGAAGGAACAGGAGTTGACAAGGAGGAATTCAGGTATAAATATATAGATATAGACTATATTAAGAATACATTTATATATATTTATACTATATACATTAATATATGCCCCTAAACTAAGCTTTCGGTGCGTACTGCAGTAATATGGTGACACTGACTGAAAAAAATGGTGGGCTTTAGCGGAGAGTAATATTTTTTTGATAGGGGTCGACGGGTGGAACTCTAAGAGAAACAAATACAGGGTACAGAAGTATAAGATGTAATAGCAATAAGATATAGTCCGGGGCAATGAGTGGAACAGGATTACTCCAAGCTAGATAGATATACCTGGTCACAGGACAAGCTAAGCGGATACTGCAAAAATCACTTTTAAGTGTCTTAATGAATTATTGTATTATAGACAATCATGAGCGGAACTAATTCCAGTATATTATGAGGATAGGGCCCGCCCGGTACGAATTTAGTAGAGGATTTACAATCACCGACTTTCATTGATATGAGTGGGGTGAGACAGAGAGGGTCAGGATAAGATAGAGTGGGACAGGAACGGCTGGGGAAGGAAGGGACAGGATCGGATAGGCTGGGACAAGTTGGGAAAATGGGTGGGATAAGTTAACAGGTTGAGACAGGATGGAACAAAATTGGACAGGAAGGAACAAGATTGAACAGGAAGGAACAAGATTAGACAGGAAGGAACAAGATTAGATAGGAAGGAACAAAATTGGACAGGGAGGAACAAGATTGGACAGGAAGGAACAGTATTGAACAGGAAGGAACAGTATTGAACAGGAAGGAACACGATTGGACAGGAAGGAACAAGATTGGACAGGAAGGAAAAAGATTGGACAGGAAAGAACAAGATTGGACATGAAGGAACAAGATTGGACAGGAAAGAACAAGATTGGACAGAAAGGAACAAGATTGGACAGGAAGGAACAAGATGAGTAAAGATGGGGTTTACATGGACATTGACGGACAATATCTATTTGGATGAAAGGAATGCTAACAGTTTTGAGAATTGAGAATTACTAATGCTCGTTATGTACTCAGGAAGATCTCCTCTTGGGTTTCTCAGACAGAATGCAGTGATCATGTTGTAGAACTGATCTATGAAATGCTGGATGATGATGAGGATGGAAGGTAGGGATCAAAAGATGTAGCAAAAATAAACATAAAAAACAATTCTTTAAAATGAAATTGATTATTTGCTTCAAACTCTCACGTTGCCTTGAAATTTTTAAAACCTAAAGACCTTTGATATTTCCAACTACGATTTTTAAAAAAGTTTCAAATATATAAGGTTTACACTTTAAGATATAGGGATTAGAAAATTATAGTTTGTGGCAAGTAATAAGTTCTTTGAAAACTTTTTTATTGATACAACTTTATTTCTAGATTGTACAGAGATGATATTGCCCAGATTCTGCTGGATTGGAGACATTCCAGAGGATTTGCAAAGGTTAGTTTTTATCCGATTGCCCAGCTGGTTAGTCAGGTTGTTCAGCAGGTTGGTCAGGCTGGTCAGAAAGTGACTCAGCGTACTAGTCAGGCTTTCCAGACTGGCCAGCTGGTTAGTCAGGCTGGTCTGAATGGATATCTGGTTATTAAGAGTTGTCCTACTGACCAGCTGGTTAGTCAGACTGGTCTGAATGGATATCTGGTTATTAAGAGTTGTCCTACTGACCAGCTGGTTAGTCAGACTGGCCAGTAGTACAACTGGCTAAACAGATTTGATAGATTATAACGCAGGCTGGTAGAGGGTCTGGTGGTTTTGTTAACACAAAGAAACATTGCAAAATCAATTGATTCCGAAAAGAACAATATTGAAAAGTTAATCTGCATTCAATGAAATACTAAAAAATTATTTATATAATTTGTGTTGATTTTCCAAAAAAAAATTATTTAAATAAATAGCATTAATTAACAATCTTTTTTTAATCTTTAATAATATAATTCAATAATCTTAAGCTTAAATTTTGTATGTAGGGAGGAATTCAGGTTTCTCTGGGACAGCTCAGCATTTAAATCTTCAGTAAGAGGAAGCTACAGAGACGATGGGTCATCTTCACTCTGTCTTGAAGATATATCAAGGATATTAGTTTAAAAAGTTCAGAGGTTGTTTTTAAACAGTTCAGGGGTTGTTTGTAAACAGTTCAGGGGTTGTTTGTAAACAGTTCATCGGTTGTTTGTAATCAATTAAAGGTTTTTTGTAAACAGTTCAGGGGTTGTTTGTAAACAGTTCAGGGGTTGTTTGTAAAAAGTTCAGGGGTTGTTTGTAAACAGTTCAGGGGTTGTTAGTAAACAGTTCATCGGTTGTTTGTAATCAATTAAAGGGTTTTTTGTAAACAGTTCAGGGGTTGTTTGTAAACAGTTCAGGGGTTGTTTGTGAACAGTTCAGGGGTTGTTTGTAAACAGTTCATCGGTTGTTTGTAATCAATTAAAGGTTTTTTTTGTAATCAGTTCAGGGGTTGCTTTTAAACAGTTCAGGGGTTATTTGTAAACAGTTTCAGGGGTTGTTAGTAAACAGTTCAGGGGTTGTTAGTGAACAGTTCAGGGGTTGTTTGTAAACAGTTCAGGGGTTGTTTGTAAACAGTTCCTGGGTTGTTTGTAAACAGTTCAGGGGTTGTTTGTAAACAGTTCAGGGGTTGTTTGTAAACAATTCAGGGGTTATTTGTAAACAGTTTCAGGGGTTGTTAGTAAACAGTTCAGGGGTTGTTAGTAAACAGTTCAGGGGTTATTTGTAAACAATTCAGGGGTTGTTTGTAAACAGGTCAAGAATTGTTTATGAACAGTTTGTAAAATGACTATCCTATAGTAGATAATTTTTATATTTTCTGTTATATCGTAATTCTCAGGTCTTAAATTTTGTTTATAGTTTCGATGTTATATGAAATAAATGTTGTATTTTACATATTGTAATTGTATGAGCTTTTATTTAAAGAATGATTAATCTTTTTACAATAATTGAAATTATGTTATTTGACCGGACGTCTGAACTTTTATAATGTGAATTTCGGGATCAAGCATTGCTCTTTTATGCATACCAACGGATTAATTTCCTCTTTAGTGTGGTCATACCCTGCAGTGATAATATTAATTCAATGGTGAGCATTTATCCTCTAATTCCAAAGCACCCACTTTGGATATCGAAATTAAGCATTCAAAACTATAACACCGGTATACTCGACAGTGTTTTGTGAATTTTAAGTACACACTAAAGTGTAACGTATGTACTGTACATACATCTTTCCATCTTTCCTTCCTTATATTCAAGTTGTTACCTTGTCTAAATGAGAAGGATGGGTTGTGTATGTACATACATCTTTCCATCTTTCCATCCTTATATTCAAGTTGTTACCATGTCTAAATGAGAAGGATGGGTTGTGTATGGTCGAGTAAACATGAATGCGACAAAAGCTGATGTTTTCTGGCCTTAATATCCAGACTTAAAGGCTTGTATGGGCCAATTAAAAGGCTTGGCAAGGTGCTGACAGATTTACAAAAGATTTAGTTTAGAATAGGATTTTATGGGTCATTATAAACCCTTTAGGCAGGGTATACAGGCATTCAGGCATATATGCATATACACACATATATAGGTACACAAGCATATATGCTAACACACACAAGCATATATGCTAACACAAGTACAAGGCGATGAGGTATGTTCATGGTACAGGGTGAGACGATTTGAAGATCGTTTTCAATTTTTGAAATAATTTGCGGCATTAGATAGATGTTCCTTGATGCATTCAACAACCTGCCTAACGAGTAAACAAATGACACCAATATCTGACAAAATAGCTTAATAAAAAAAATTGGAAAATAAATCGAGACAAACTAGATAAAAAACATTATTTAGACAAACAAACAAAATTGCCTTAAATGAAAACATTTGTTTTCTAGACTAACAAACATCAAAAATTCCTCATATACAATCATTTATCTTAAAAACAAACATGAAACTATCTCACAAACAATTATTTATCTGACAAACAAACGTAAAAACTAGCTCACAAACAATCATTTATCTGAAGAACAAACATGAAAACTACCTCACAAACAATCATTTATCTGACAAACAAAGATGAAACTATTTCACAGACAGTCATTAATCTGACAAACAAACATGAAAAATTCCTCACAAAAAATCATTAATTTAAAAAACAAAGATGATAAACTACCTAACAAACTATCATTAATCTGGCCATAAAAGCTGAAAAATACCTCACAAACATTCATTTATCTGAAAAATAAACATATAAAATTTCTCACAAACAATCATTAATCTGACAAACAAACATGAAAAATTTCTCACAAACAATCATT
Organism: Eurytemora carolleeae; assembly: GCF_000591075.1. NCBI lineage: Eukaryota > Metazoa > Arthropoda > Copepoda > Calanoida > Temoridae > Eurytemora > Eurytemora carolleeae. Next base: position 438,288 of record NW_019396152.1, read on the forward strand.
AATCTGACAAACAAACATGAAAAACTCCTCACAAACAATCATTAATCTGACAAACAAACAGAAAACTACCTCACAAACAATCATTAATCTGACAAACAAACAGAAAACTACCTATAAGTTAAAAAACAAAAAGCAAATAAACGACCTAATAACATGGTGGTAGAGTAATTAAAAAAAATTAAAAAAGAATTAACAACATTCAAATTGACTAATAAACATTTATTAGCCCAGCAAATGATGAATAAAGTCCCTTGTAAAACAATAATGATTAAAAAAACAAACATTTAAAAATATAAATTACCAAATTTGTCAAACAATCACCCACTGAGGCCGAAAGAGATATGTTCTGAGATACAAAGATACAGGAATTGAACGCCTACTGAATAATAAGTACGGAGCCAACTTTTAAACAGGTCAATATCTCATTTCATCATTCATAAAGAGGGGAGGGGAGGGAGGGATGCTGGAAGTGAGGCTGAAGATGAGAAATAAAGAGGGAAGTGAGAATAAAAAGAGTAAATAAGAAGGAAAGTGAGGATAAAGATGTGAAATAATGAGGGAAATGAAGAAGGAGATATAAGGAGAGAAGTAAGGATAAATAGGATGAGGGAAGAAATGAATAAGGGAAGTGAGGATAAATGGAGGAGGAAGGAGGGAAGTGAGGATAAAGAGGATACGGGAAAGAATAAGAAAAGTGAGGACAAAATGAGGAGATGAAGAGGATGAAGGAAGTAATAAGGGAAGGTATTAGGGAAGTGAGCTAGAATAAAGGGGATGAAGGAAGGAATGAGGGAAGTAAAGATAAAGAGGAATGAGGAAAGGAATAAGAGAAGTTAGGAAAAAAGGAGAAAAATGGGGAAGTGAGAATAAAGAGGAGGAGGGAAGGAATGAGGGATAAAGAGGATGAGGGAAAGAATAAATGTAGTGGGGATAAAAAGGAGGATGAGGGAAGGAAAAAAGGAAGTAAGGATAAAAGAGAAGAATGCATGAGAGAAGAAGGATAAAGAGATCAGGAAGTGAAGTTATGATAATAATTTATCCCGCATTTCCTTTTTTATCTTCGAAAAATTCCTTCAGGTTCTAAACGTAAGAAAATTTCTCTGCTAGATCATCTTCAGAAGTTTAAAGCCATAGTTAAATGTGCAGTGCATCCAGTAGCCTTGCTAAACATCATAAATCTGAGGTAAATTTTAAAACAATAGTTCTAACCTGCAAAACTGCAGCTTAAAGTATTTCTACCCTATAGTTAGGTAAATGGTACAAAATGATGTATATTGTGTTATTCTTTAGAGGTTAACCAACCCCGTATACCTTTAACAGAAATATATCTTCGTGCACATGCAGTTTATTCTAGGTTACAAACTCAGAAATGCTTAAGAGAGTCAAGAGAGTAGGAAGAAGGGGAGATAGAACAACAATAAGGAAGAAGGGGAGATAGAACAACAATAAGGAAGAAGGGGAGAGAAAACAACAATAAGGAAGAAGGGGAGAGAGAACAACAATAAGGAAGAAGGGGAGAGAAAACACCAATAAGGAAGAAGGGGAGAGAGAACAACAATAAGGAAGAAGGGAAGAGAGAACAACAATAAAGAAGAAGGGGAGAGAGAACAACAATAAGGAAGAAGGGGAGAGAGAGAGAATCATGTATGCCCTGCGTTAAATGCACTAATAAAATCAAAGTTCCTGGATATTTATTAATACACGAATGATATTTCTTTCTGATGCTTCCAGCAATTTTAAAATCATAAAAAGCGTAACTTAATAGATTTTTAGGAAATGAAAGAAATAAGCTTTATTCGCATTTTAGCCAATTTCATTCTGCCCCTTTGTGTTGCAATAAATCTGGTTAAGAATGTGTGTGTGTGTGAGATTACTGAACAGATTACTGAACAGATTACTGAACAGATTACTGAACAAATTACTGAACAGATTACTGAACAGATTACTGAACAGATTACTGATCAGATTACAGAAAAGATTACTGAACAAATTTCTAAAAAGATTACTGAACAGATTCCTGAACATATCACTCAACAGATTACTGAACAGATTACTGAACAGATTACTGAACAGATTGCTGAGCAGATTACTGAACAGCTTAAGGTTACTGAACAGCTTACTGAACAGATTACCGAACAAATTACTGATCAGATTACTGAACAGTTTTTCGAAAAAACGGGTTTAATTAAAAAAAAATATCTAATTGTAAGATTATTTATTTCTTTATTTTCTCAATTCCGTTCAGAATATGTTGGTACAACGTATGCGTGTACAGGAAATATACCTAGTCATTAAATGTACAGTTTAATATTTACTTCCAGAGATAAGAGTTTACACTAGTGAGCTGAAAACAATACATTCAATTAAACAACAAAACCAAGAGTATCCTGTCTTTCTCTAAATGTTAAGATATTTATTTCAACATTTTTGTAATATAAAATAAATGCATGGATTTCATAGTGTAATTTTGAATACAGTGAAATCCAGAAAACTGTTGTACAGGAAGATGATATTAAATCAATGCTTTAAGTGGATTTTATATTGTTACAAAGCAATATAGTTTTTACTAGTAGCTTGAAAATTAACTATAAGGTGAAATGGTCTGTGCACAATGCACAATTGTCGTGTGTCATGTAGATTGAAGAATGTAAAATCATGAATTGAGTTTTAAAGTCGTCTTCCTATTCCGAAGTTTTCTGGTTGTATACGTAGGTTATCAAAAAAATATTGTAAATCTTACTACAATAAAATTTGGATTTTAGTTAAAGTATTTAAAATATCTTTGGATTATAGACAGCTATAAGCAATAAGAAAGGGTAGATGATCAGACTTTGTGATGCTCTTGAGTGTAAAATCAATACTGGGGGTGTAATGTAAGAATTGATTTTTTTGGGAGCCCTAGATTAAATAAAAGAAATAGAATTTTATATTATGACGTAATTGGACAGCTTAAGATAAAGAGCAAAATAATTCCTAAGGCTTAAAACTAGACACGAGGGTAAAATAAAATTTATGTTGTTTCGGCTCTTTTACGTTGTAACTTTCTAATCATGGAAGAGAATTTATTTGGTAACATACTAGACATTTAAAACATTATTCTTCTTTTACGTTGTAACTTTCTAATCATGGAAGAGAATTTATTTGGTAACATACTAGACATTTAAAACATTATTCTTCTTATCAATACCTGTTCAGAAATTGTAAGAGATGGATCTAACGAGACATTTACTTTAAATTGAAGTGATGACTCACTTGTTTAGACTTTTTAACTCTTAATTTTGTTAGATGCTACAGAAGCTTGAGATATGATGGAGTTATTGTAAAAAATAATATGAATATTTTAGTTAATATCACCTCATCATTTTTTATTACTTGGTCGACTTTAAAGTGTCGCAACGACATGGATTTAAATGTTGCCACCCTAACCCACAAATACTTTTTTGTTGCCCTAAACATTTAAATTTTAGAACTACAAAACAGGTTTTTTTTACGAAGAAAATGGGCAAAACTCTGATCGATATGTGCGACTTTCAGATCACTGTGCAGTGCCCTCAATTCCTAGTTTTAATTTCATATTTGCATAAAGTACTGTTAGAGTTATAACTGTTAATATATTGATGAATATGTTAAATATAAGAAATATTCAAGATGAATGCATGAATACATGAATCGATGAATGATTGATTGAATTGTATAGCGGTGAGCTGAAATTGTTGAATAACTGTGTATTTTGCTCATATTTATTATGATAAATCGTTATCTGCTCGGGCAAACAGTACGGGAGGATCTTCGACTGGTTCAGATTAGATACAGGGTGCTTCATTTTTAACACTATTTTTGACAACACTGGTTTTTCGTAGATTTTCTTACTTATTTTTAAATTATGTATAGAATGTTTGTGGTGTTAGTACGCAACCCTGTCCTGTGTAACAAACCACCGAACTACATTAATTATTTCTTTCAGACATTAATTTATTTCAGATCAAACCAAGGATGGTACAAAGAATCTCAGAAATTGTCTTTCGCAGCATTCATTTTTGAACTTAAACTATAGTAAATTTCACTTTAGCCTAAAATCGTACATATACCTCCTTAATTTGAAAAGTTCTTGAAAAACAAAAGAAAAAACAGAAAAGTTTTGAGCTTTCAATTTGCAATTTACAAAATTTACACCAGTTCTCATCCTTTGGCGTAAAATCAAAACATATAGGATCTACGAGGTCACAAAGGACCGTATCAGTATTTTCAAAGAGGATAACTGATTACTTGCCGAAAAAATTACTATTTCTAGTCTCTATATTTTTGCAACCTGATGTCTTACGCAAAAAAAGTTTATTTCTGGGATTTTGTCCATTCCATCATATAAGCAAGGAATGTCACTTTCACTAACCCGCAAACGAGAATAAACAGTTTAAAGAAACACAAACGTTGATATCTAACTCATTCTTGATCTAACAACGCTTTTAAGGGTATCGTTGTAAATCGGGCATTGCCATCTCTGAATGAAGGGTTACTTGAAATTACGCACACATTCCCTTTAAGATCTTGTATTACCTGATTTCAAATGTATGTTCTAACTGTATCTTTGTTCAAATTCTATCTATGTTCTATCATGTAGAAGTTTTATTATCATTAGAAATACATTTTCAGTAAGAGATGAAATTAATAAATGTTAGTTAAACAGAAATACAGATTTTATTTGTATAATATCTATTTATCTAACTATCTTTTATATAACTTATACTCCAACCTTTCTATCTATGGTTCTATCTTTTTTAAAATCTATTTTCTATCTATTTATCTATCTATGTTTAACGTTCCACCAAAGGTTTAACCATCGCTATTATGGCATCATTTTTCATTGTACAAAAGCCAAAAATACAGTTTTCTGTATTCATCTATATTCATTAGTTTACACTGGCTCGTTCATTATCCAGCTCGTAGCATTCATCATTTCAAAAATACAGTTTAACTAACAGCAAACTATACAGTTATAAAACTATGCATCAACTATCGAGACCCGGTCAACTTTGAAACGTCGCCAAACTGTTGCTTTTAGGGTTGACCTATCTAACTCACTAATACTTTTTTTGGAGCCTTGGTTTTTTTTGTTAGATTTCAGGTTCTGAAGTGCTTGTTCAGATTTCAGGTTCTGAAGTGCTTGTTCAGATTTCAGGTTCTGAAGTGCTTGTTCAGATTTCAGGTTCTAAAGTGCTTGTTCAGATTTCAGGTTCTGAAGTGCTTGTTCAGATTTCAGGTTCTGAAGTGCTTGTTCAGATTTCAGGTTCTGCAGTGCTTGTTCAGATTTCAGGTGTCCCTCCATGCAAAGAATTCCTCCCCATTCACAATGGGGGCCATTTAAAGCTTTTTTCTCATGAAGCATGAATTTGACATCAAGGTTTATAATTTTGAGAATTGATTATTTATTAGTTGTGATTTCTTATCAAACGTGACTTAAGCACATTCCTACTGCATGAAAGTATTAGAGAATTATCAGAACTAAACTTTTCTAAACCTAAAAAAGAACAAATCCTCCACAGTTATGATCAGATAAAGGTTTGAAATGTACCATTGTGAATCGGGTAATGTGGTCACGTTAGATTTATACAAATAAGTCCCTTTCACAGGCCGAAACAAAGGCGACTTTTCTTCCGGTTCTTACTGGTTATGACTGCACGATAAACTCTAAACCGTTTAACCAAAATAATGAAAGATTGCATCTAAGGAAGCGATCACGCTTGTTTTAGATTGGGTACAGTGTGTCCTGATGATAAACTTTTATTCATGTTGAGAATATGTTTTATTTTTAGGATATACACAAGACTACTTAAAGATATGTATTATGTATAGTGTATACAGCCTGATCTGAAAACTTTAGAATTGGAATAAATACCCTTTATACCGATCCTACCCCCGGCTTCCCCCCCCAAAAAAAAAATTATAAATAGTAAACATAAATGGGACTCTTTCCCACCATTTAGAGATCGGTTAACCTACGATCGAAGAGTTAGTTGAACTTAACCCGTCTATATTTAAAAGTTTCCAAGTTTCATTTTCAATATTCATTGACGCGCGTACTGATGATGTCACTCTCCACTAAACCTCACTATTTCTTCGGTCAGAGTACTGCAAATCACTGCAGTACACACTGAAAGCTTAGTTTAGGGTGATCGTTCTGAAATATTTAAA
>NW_019396152.1:444690-566375 GCF_000591075.1 Eurytemora carolleeae
TTGATGTACATTAGTACAACTTGAGTACACGTTGATGTACATTAGTACATCTTGAGTACACGTTGATGTACATTAGTACATCTTGAGTACACATTGATGTACTTTAGTACATCTTGAGTACACGTTGATGTACATTAGTACATCTTGAGTACTCGTTGATGTACATTAGTACATCTTGAGTAAAAAACTGCAATCACTTAAATCTCGACATTCGGAACAAGATCACTTTTAAATTAAACTAATGGTAAGACTTTTCGACCTCGTAACAGTAAGCTTGTTTTGACGCATAAAATGATTTTAAAAGCTGCTTAAATAATCGTGTTTAGTAATATTAGTACAAACTTTAATTTGCTTTAAAATGAATATTTTACAACGTATAAATTATAAACCTATAAATGCAATGCGCGCAATAAAAGTAAAAGTTGTATGGGGTGAACAATGAACATATAACTTAATCAATAATCGATTTGCTATAAAATGCATCTCTATCAAAAACGGTAGAAGTCGATTTTTATATAATTCTCTTTATGTGAACAGCGTTTGCATCTGTATATAATATTTCTCTACATAGGCTTTTCATTTTTTTATGCAGTTAATTTTTTTCAACTCGGAAATTGATGAGCATTTACGCCGCAGTCAAACTAATCGCTGCAGATTTTTTTTTTTCAAAGTTAATAACCCAGATTCATAAACTGTCAACTCTAATTTTCTCAAAGGAATTTTCAAGTAACCTCTTGTTTAGACTTAAGTGCACTTTAAAAAAGTCACCAAATTACTATTTATTGCTGAATCACAGATCGTGAACCCTAAGATCAGTTAGCGATTGATCAGAAAATTACCCCCACCCTCTCTCCTGCTCTCCCTCCGGAGAGCAGGAGGAAAAGGCGGCAAAAAATTATCGATGATATGGATTATAATTTTTTTAACAAAAAAACATGGTATATCAGTCAGTATGGTATGTCAAACAGTTAGTCGATTAACCCATGCATCTGTCTAGTTGTCTGGCTGTCAATGTCTATATGTCTAACTGTCTATCTAAGTAGATGACCCGACTGTAAACGCTTGACATAGTATAGCGGTGGATCTTCATGACGCAGGAGTGTGAGGGGTCTCACAATTCCGGGATTTTGACATTAAAATTAAACAACCTTAAAATGTCGAGTTTTAAATAAAACAAAAAAAAAATTGTCCATGTCAACAAATAACTTATTGTTAAAATAGTAAAAAGTATATACTTTTTTATCTAATTCAAGTTATACATATATTTTTTTCAATGGCTTGTCATCTTAATAATAAAAAGTCCATTAAAACAAAATTACTTTTATTAGTACCGCCATATTTTTTTGCTTGTCTCTGCTGTAGAATTCCTAAAGTTTGCTACGGTTGTTTACATAAAGAAACATCAAGGATATTTCCATCATCAGATATAAATGTTTATCTATCTCTATTATCATTCTGTTCAGAAATCAACATTTTACAAATCAAATCAGAAGAAGCAAATCTTTCAAGTCCATTACGCGCCGAAATAGCACTATAACCATACTTTAATTGCAAAAATGAAATATTAAATTTCCTCAAATATATTTTACATCAAATACAGAAATATTTATTACCCTTGCCCAGTAAAGGGCAAGAATGCTTATTACTTTTCAAATTAGTAGGTTCAGTTGGAATCATAGAGAAATAACAAATAAAGAGTCAGTGTGCTTATATCATAATTCCCTAAGATATACATGAATGAACCACCCCAGCAGAATTGATGGTGTGGTTCAATGTGTTCATTCCGATACAAAAGATTCTGCTGGTGTGCCTCATTGAGTTCATAATGATACAAAAGAGTCTGCTGGTGTGGTTCATTGTGTACATTCCAATATAAAAGATTCTGCTGTCGAGTGGTTTATTATGTTCATTCCGATTTAAAAGATTCTGCTGGAGTGGTTCATTGTGTACATTCAGAAGGAAAGATTTTGCTGATGTGGTTCATTGTTTGTATTCTGAAAATAAACATTCTGCTGGTGTGGTTTATTGTGTACATTCCAATATGAAAGATTCTGTTGGTGTGACTAAGGTTTATTGTGTACATTCTGATACAAAAGGTTCTGCTGGTGTGGTTTATTGTGTACATTCCAATATGAAAGATTCTGTTGGTGTGACTAAGGTTTATTGTGTACATTCTGATACAAAAGATTCTGCAGGGGTGAAGCATTGTGTTCATTAGAAAGAATCCAACTCTTCCATTATTTTATTCCTCTATGTTTAAAACTATAATCGTGATTTATGTACTGCAAACACTATACTCCTCACCTAATGTTAAATCTATGAGAGTATTCAGATATGTTGGAATGGGGTTTATGATAAAAATACCTATCATCAAGATTTATGCAGGCACATTGCACAATCCAAATGTTTCGGTCCCACTTACATAATACTGTATACACCCACCACTAAAACCCGCTTTTTCTTTGGACAGTGTACTGCAGTACACCCCAAAATATTAGTTTGCAGTGTACATGCCTAGAATTTAGAGCCTTTATATTTGCATTGGCCTGGTTTGACTACAGGTGTATAGTTGAAAAAGTGAAGAAGTTTAAGCCTTCTAATGTAAGCCGTTTTAAAGTTATTTTTAAAAAACACAGGGTGGAGGGTGGTATAACCCCCCCCCCCCAGCCGTGATATGGTTAAAGAGCATTTAATTTAAAAAGTGTTTAATGGATCTTTGATATTTTCTGAACCTGCACTGCCGAGTTGGAACGGCTGTTATCATAGCTTTGATAGAATTGTATAAAAAGTATTAGATAATGGGATTTAATAAGAAATAGAAAAATTAATTATGATCAATTAATCTAAGATAGTTATCATATTGCTACACATATGCAACAGAAAGAACACGTTTTAAGAGAATATATGTACCGAGGGGAAAACAGCTTTTGCAGTGCCTGGATCTTTGAGATGATATGTTTTAACACGATTACAGTTAACAGTCAATCTTCTACTTTTTTCTGTGAAAACAATTTTCTCCTTGCTAGCTTGAGTAGAAATATTACCATGAACCTATAAATTGGCATTAATCAAAGAGTCATTGTTTTACAAATTGGGAAATTTTTATTTTAATATTTTTTACAAATTACAATTTTACATGTTTATAATGTATATAATATTTTTTTCCAATATTCTTGATTCATGATTTACTTTATTTAACTGTGTTGCATTATTTACATAGCCCCCCCCCCCCATCAAAGTCATAATTATGACTGCTTTGTGAATTAATTTTCGTATCTACCCTTAGGATGTTAGGGGAAAAAAATGCAAAGCGCCAAGAGCACTGAATTTAAAAACTCTTAAATAAACCTACTAATTAAATATTTTTATAAAAAACAGCCTGGGTTATTTGCAAACAAAAAGATGTAAAATGTTTTTTTTAAGATTAAAATGTCAATTATAAATCTGTTATAGTTGTCTTTAATATAAATAAAATGTGAAGAAATTCTAATCTTACATTTTTTTCTTTCATAATCACGGTAAATTATGCCGGGGCATGGTTAAAGTAAATTTTAGTAAGTTTACTTGTAAAAAAACATTCTTTAAGTAGTCATTGATTTTGTCCAGATGTATATTTGGCACTTTTTTCATAAAAATGTTCAGATCCTTTCAGCACGTGTTATAAAAGTTTCTATAATAAAAAATAAAACAAAAATGTAAAAAAAATTTCACACTTTTAAATTCATGCAGCGCATCAGGTTTTTGTAAAAATAAATCACTGGTGCAAGCAAAAATATTTTTTTCCCAAAATCTACGTAAGCAAACAAAATTGCAGTGAGCAGATTCTTTATTTTCAGCCGCGAAGGTTTAAAATTCAAAATATTTAGACTTTTTGTCCATAAGTTTAGAAACAATAAAAGTGTTAAATAAATACAAAAACTTTTCAAGAACATAAATATGCAATAGTTGTATAAAATGTTAAATATAAAAATCTGCGTAAATCCTAATTAGAACAAATGTTTGTAAAATGAAAAATATAAAAATCCGCGTAAATCCTTGATCGTAAAACAAATGTTTGTAAAATGAAAAATATAAAAATACGCGTAAATCCTTGATCGTAAAACAAATGTTTGTAAAATGAAAAATATAAAAATCCNCCCCCCCCCACTCGAACGGCTGGCAGAGAGTTTGAAGAGCTGAGAGCGGTATCTCTGCTCGAGATATAAATACATTACTCCTCTTCAGTTCGGTATTCAGTTCAACACATCTTCTCCAACATGAGAGTATTCCTTCTTCTAGGTAGGATACTAGAGACTAGATCTTAAATATCTTGGATAAGATTCGGGTTTGCAACCGGAGTCAAGATCGGAGCAAAACTGTTCCAACCTTTTTCAATCTTTTTTAAATATCTTTCTAAAGATTTGGATTTTCAACCGCAGTCAAGATCGGAGCAAAACTGTTTTAATCAGATCTTATATTCAATATCTTGGACAAGATTTAGGTTTTCAACCGAAGTCAAGATCGGACAAAACTGGTCCGATCTTGTGTTTAACTTAATCAATCTTCGATAAAGTATCTTTCATAAGATTCGGATTTGCAACCGGAGTCAAGATCTGACCAGAACTGTTCCAATCTGTTTTCTTTCTTTTATTCACAAGAAGATAAAGATTCAACACCAGAGTCGAGAATGTCTTTTAGATTTTACGGTTTAAATTTTTCCCCCAAAATAATTCATGCTTTTGGGTGTTTAAACTTTAATTTAATTTTTTTCTTAATCGTCTCTTTTATTATTTGATAATGATGTTTGACTTAACTCATCGTCTTTTGACTCTAAGATGAGATTCGAATCTTTTATTACATAACTTGGATAAGAGTTAAGGTTGCAACCGGAGTTTCGATTCTTTACCTTTTTTATATGTTTCCAAAGACGATAAAATCCCTCCACGGAGCGATCTTCTGATCTAACGTTTTTAATTTTTTCCATAATTATTTTTTGGATTTGTTTTTCTAATATTCTGCTGTATTATCCTAATAATGTTTCTAACTTAATCCGTATTTTCAAATATTATGCTGAGCCCTCCCCAAAATTCAATACTTTTCTATATTATTAAACTGTTTAAAAATCCTTCCACTGTTCATGTTTTTTTCTTCAAATTTCTTTCCAAAAAATTGTCTTTCCGAAGCTGTAAAATTAATCGTTTATTTTTTTTCAATACCTTAACACATTTTTAAATCTATATTATGCACAAACTTCACTTAAAAATACAATAGAGCCAAGAACGGGGACCATTTCTCCGATCTTCATTCCCTAACTTTATATTTATAACATAGTATCTTCAAATTACACTAAATCCGCAAAATAAAATAGTTTTTTTTGATTTCATTACTTAAAACTTTCAAAACTTAAACTTCAAGAATTGAACTAATTTTTTTTTGATGATATGTTTTAGAATTATCTTTCTAAAGAAGCAATACAAGTTATGCATGATTATAATGATTATGCCATCACTAAAAGCATTTTCCCAATCATTAATCTCTTTGGAAAAACTGATTTCTTATTTGCGGTTTTACGCCATTGAAATCTTGAAATAAAATAAATTATTTCTGCGTCATTGAATAAGTGGAGAAGAGAACTTAAGAAAAACATGAGTAATTTATAATAAACGTGCACAATATTTGGCGCTAAATCTAGGGTGCACGCACGCTCGCCTGTAGGTCTACCAAATCGTGCATGTTGGGTGAATTTATTAATTGTGTTAGTAAACAATAGGTACATTTAGCGTCATATTCCGGTGGTAGCAGACCCTTAATAGGTGCCTGAAATTACGCAAACCATGCGTAAAAAAGTCACTGCACTCAAAACTAAATCATCATTAGCGAAATGCTGTACAGAGTTAATGACGCTTTTTGTCTATGGCCTGAAATTGCGTTAGTTAAGATTGAAACCATTGCGAGAATTTATCATTGAAATTTTTGAATGCAGTTGGAAGTATTTTAAATCCAAATCTTTTGGGTTTTTATGACGTTTTCAAGTTTTATTTCAATGTTTCGAAAACGTTTAGTCTGTGTACTGTATCCTATATGTAAAGTTTTATAACACAATGTAACCATGTTTCAGTGCTAAATCTAAAGAATACTTGAATGAGACGTTGATGCGCGAACTTAACCCTCGCCTTCCCCCCTCCTTGCAAAATTCCACCTCCCCCTCTTCTCGACCTTACTCGAGTCTAGCCCCTGCTGTTTGCCCCCTATCGACCTATATATAACAAGCCTGACAGCCCTTGGGCATGATGCAATTGATAGGAATTGGCAAAGATATGTCCCGGGAGGTGGCAACAATAATTTAAAAGCATAACTAATGGGGTTAAATGAGGAAAAGCTAAGGGGGGTTTATCTCCGGGTTAAATCATCTTCTGTATGTGCTAGAATTGATTAGTTCGCCCGATTAAAAAATAATGAATTGGTTAAATGCCTGTTTAGCCCCCCAACCTGTAAACCATTTTATCTTTTAAGGGGGGTGGGGATTCCCCTCTGTATCTCTATCTCCATGGAAGGGGGGAGGGCGGGGATACGGTCAACATGATTAATTTAGAATTTTAGCAATCTCCATTTTAATTAAATATTGCTCAGCTAGATTGAAATTGATTCATTAAAGCCGGTATAATACATTAATTCATTAATTCATCAGCATAATTCAATATTCATCCTTTATTCATCCTTTGTCATTTATTCATCAGCATAATTCAATATTCATCCTTCATTCATCCTTTGTCATTTATTCATCAGCATAATTCAATATTCATCCTTTATTCATCCTTTGTCATTTATTCATCAGCATAATTCAATATTCATCCTTCATTTATCAATTTTTCAATATATTTAATTAATCATTTCATGATGTACTGCAAAGATTTCAAGTACATTGTACAGTTTTTATTGTACTATCTATGTACTTGAAATTCTTAAGTCTAAATATATCCCTAATAAAATGACGGGTTGGCAGTTTAACCCTTGTAACCTTACATTTAATTAATACTTCCTACCCCCCCCCCCCCTCCCATCACTTTACAATACTTTTACAATTTGTCACTTATATCTATCTATCTTCTATCTATATCTAGCTATCTATCCTTATTTCTCTAACCATTATTATATCCATCTTATTTTTCTATCCTTATTTTTCTAACCATTTCTATATCCATCTTATTTTTCTATCCTTATTTCTCTAATCAACTATCTATCCATCTTATTTTTCTATCCTTATTTATCTAATTATTTATCTATCCATCTTATTTTTCTATCCTTATTTATCTATCCATTTATCTATCCATCTTATTTTTCTATCCTTATTTCTCTAACCATTTCTTTATCCATCTTATTTTTCTATCCTTATTTCTCAACCGTTTATCTATCCATCTTATTTTTCTATCCTTATTTCTCTAACCGTTTAGCTATCCGTCTATTTATCTTATTCATCCTTTCGTGTTCTAATTCCCCCCTATTTAGCTAACTTAAATTTATGCATATCCTTCCCACCACCCTTTTCCTTCCGGCTCCATTCATCTTCGCGTGTTTAAGATGTTTTGTTGGTCATTGCGTGGGCGCGCGCGTTTAGGAATTAACCCAGTAAAATTGGTTTGAATGGCTTTACACTTTTCACGATACATCGGAGACCTCCATGAACTTAATATTCAACATTGTTTTGGGGGGATGGTCCTGATCCTGATGCTGATGCTGATCCTGATCCTGATCCTGATCCTGATCCTGATCCTGATCCTGATCCTGATCCTGATCCTGATCCACTGATCCTAATCCTGATTCTGATCCTGAGCTTGATCTAAATGTATCGTGATTATGTTTATTTGATTATGATTTATACTGGAATACCTTTACAAATGTATAATTATATTTGATGAAAGAGTTCTATATTTAGAAGCTCAATAAAATACCTCCCGTAATAGATCGGTTCAACATTCAAACTTTTTGTTTTAATCCTGTAGCTTAGTATTCAACCATCCAGCACCCGTGTTAATTTAGACATTCATTCACTCATTCATTCTTTATCAATAATTCGTTCCTCCATCCTTGGCTATGAATGTGTAATCATGTGAACATGGAAGAGGTTAATTATGCCGTATTCTGCATAATTACGTAAATTATTATAGACTATCTTTTATAGACTGTTGCATGATTACCCGGTATAAACTCCCTGGTTTAGCTTTTATATTTTTAAATTATCATTTTGCAAACATTGTAATATTGTTCTTTAGTGTATTGGAGTCTCTGAGACGTAACGATGTCTTTCTTTATTGCGTCGGGGTCACCGAAAAACCTCGATTATGTCTGTATATGTTGAGTATAGGGTATACAGTTATACATAGATAGATGAGTCTATATTTACGCCCTGTAACTAAACCCTAGAATAATTCTCAAACCATTAAACACCATTAGAACATCTTTATGGGAGGTTTTAAGACTGGCTTCAGGGATAAAATCATCAGAGTTTAACCCATGTCTCTCATCATTTACAGAATACTGATCACTATATAAATCTTTATATTTCTTTAAACATTTAAGTTTTTTGGGGTTTGATTCGAAAATGATGTACTTTTATAAAGTTTATAAATATTACTTTTAGAAAGTTTATAAATATTACTTTTAGAAAGTTTAAAAATATTACTTTTAGAAAGTTTATAAATATTACTTTTAAAAACTATTATACTGATGAATATATTTCCTATAGTCCCCCGTCGGTTTATCGTCTTGAAGCGCTGGGATTATATAATTATTGAAACATCAAACTCCTCCATACTGCAGCTAGGCCTAGACACCATTTCCTATATTTAAATATGTTTATGGATCGTTCTCACAGATTTGTACAAAATATGATTTATTGATTGGCCCATTAATCTCAAATATCTACAGGATTTATTTATCCGTTTATTCGTCTTCCCCTTTGTTCACCATAGTTTTAGCGGATATTTTCCTTTTTTTCCGTATAGTTAAAGAATAACTGTTTTGAGGTTGAAAAAATGGAATTGAATGTCGTGCTCGAGTATTAATCAAGCGACCAAAATGTATCCAATCCATAACCAAACTCAACCCCAACTTTTAACCTCATCCTGTTCGGATACTGTTTTTAAGAGATTTAAACGTCGGAGTCAGATTGACTTTAGGATAGGATCACACGCCCCATAGTGCATTCAATCCTTGGGGTGGGGGGGTTAAATAGAACGTTATAAATTTAGACTAACGTTTTATAAATTCTTCAAATCTTTAATAGTTTTTTTAGAATATGACTAAATAGAATTAATATCAAATGAAGATGGATGGGAAAAGGGTGTACACACTACAAACAAATTGTCTAATTTGAATTAGATCTGGATTCTAATGTTGAGGCAACGCCTCCTAATTCCTTTCTGTATATGCCAAGGGACCAGACCCTAATTTTACAGGTTTTTATCTGGGTTGCAATAATAATAATAATATCTATTCTACAGGGGTTGATGATGATTCATGGCCACTCCAGTCATAAACAATATATGCTGGAAGCTGATGGGTTTACAAAGATAAGATGGCGCCTAATATATTAAAAATCCGCGGCATTTTCTGTGTTGTGTAGTGTATACACTACTATTTAACTTTATCTACAATCATAATCTATTAAATTGTTCAGAAATTTGTTTCAAATATTTTGTTTAATTTAATATATTTTTAGTGCTTGTAGCTGCCGTTCTCGGTGATGGACTCCATGGTGGGGCCCGAGCTGGACGTGCAGGCAATAGAGCTGCGCCTAGAAGGTAAAAAAAATCAACAACAAAAAAGACGAAAATTGTATTTTTAACATTTTTATCCCAGGGAAGGCCGCCGTCTTTCTGGACAAACCCCCCGTAGAGGACGCCAGGATGCTGCTCCAGGAGGATATGCTGCTCCTGATGCTGCTCCTGCTCCCGCTGACGGTGGTTATGCTGCGCCTTCCAATGATGTTCCCGTGTATACTGGTGAGGATGCCCTAGGAGGATATGCTGCTGATGATGCTGGTTCTGACCCTGCTCTAGATATGCTGGCATCCTCTATCCCCGGAGTACCTGGAGAGGATTATCCAATCTACGCTGAGGTTCCTGAGTCTGGTTTTACCTGTGATGGTCAAGTTGATGGAGGTATTCTTAATCTTCTTATTTACAATCTGAAAACTTTTTTACATATATCGGATCTCTTCATCTTTTAATTTAAAAATATCTTTTTCAATTCACTATTCTTCTCTTTCCTTTCAACCTTTTGAAAATTAAAAAATGTCCAGATTAAATCTGATCAAATCTAAATAAAAAAGATAAGCTGCATCTTATATCTGGACATATAAACCCTAAAGTTCATCCTCTATCCCTCTCCCCCGTCACTCTTCTTTTTATAACTCTTATTTTCCTTGAGGCTAATCATGATTATATTTATCCAATCTGTTTTTCAATTGGTTGACAGATTAAACCAAAGTTTTTACTCTGCTTCGTTGCTGTATATACATATTATTGTGTCGAGACAGTCATTTGCGGTACATGAACCCCTTGAGGGTAAACAATTAGGTTCTCTAATACGAGGGGGGAGAGACTGAACCCATGATTTATTTCGAGAGTGCTCATCTTCCCTGCTATGCATATAATTTTACCATTATCAATGCATGATTATTTTTCAAGAGAGTTTAAGATCAACCATAATTAGAATCATCTTGATCTGTTTTGTAAGTTCTAATGTTTAGGTTACTATGCTGACCCTGAGGCTGAATGCCAGGTCTTCCATATCTGCACTGCTGACGGTCAAGGAGGTCTTTCCAAGTACAGTTTCCTCTGTCCAAACGGAACCATCTTCAATCAGAACTACTTCATCTGTGACTGGTGGTTCAACTTTGACTGCTCCGAAGCTGAAGCTCTTGCTGCTGAGAAGAATGCTGAACTTGCCGCTGCTAGAGAGGAAGCTTCTGCATCTGCTGATCAAGCATCTTATGAAGCTCCTTCTGCTGATGTTAGCTACGCTGCTCCTGCTGCTGCTGCTACTGAATTACCCGCCTATGATGATTACGAGGCTGACGCATCCCTATCTGGCTATGAGGAGACAACCGCCGCCCCTCTTGGAGGTTATGAGGCTCCTCAAGAAGAAAGGAGACGGAAGGCTCTAGGAGGACGTCAAGCTGGACGTGCTGGACGTCGTCTCCAGGGAGGAAGTGCCAATGGACGTCGTCCCAACCAGAGAGCTGGTCCTCGTCGTGGATAATTAGATTATAACACCCAACCTGCCATAATATAGTATTAGTACGACATAAGAAAGAATCAAGCGACGCCGATCATTTGTGATGGAGAGAGGGCAACAAGACATGATACTTAAACAAAAACCCCGGTTGAGAGATCTGCCAACAAACTTATTCGTCTGACAACTGCATTAATGCAAGAATGACATGAGACCAATCTGTGGAGCAAGCATCGTTCAACCTTCTAATTATACATACCACGGTTTTCTTCCTCCCCCTTTCCTCCGTTTTTCTTCCTATCAACCTGCCTCCCCCTTCGTTCTGTTCTTATTCCTTCTGTTCTTTTTCCTTTCATCCTTCCTCCCCCCTTCCTTTTATTCTTCCTTTATCCTATTTGAAATATTAAAACAGATCTGACTCTAACTTCACGGTCTTGGGTTTTGATATGTTTCCATCTTGGTACAGTACAGTATGAAAGACCACCAGCAAACCAATTGTGCCAATTTATTTAAATCTTCGCTGCCAGCAGGCGTCACCCCACCCCCAGCCTGTCAATCTATTGACGTCTGAATCAAGTATTAATCCCTCCAAAACCAATCCATTCTTTTCTCAGGGTCAATCTTCATCCTTCTTCAAAACCTACCTCACTCCTTCTCATCCTTCTCATCCTACTCATCCTTCTCATCCTTCTCCTCCTTCTCATCCTTCTCATCCTTCTCATCCTTATCATCCTTCTCATCCTTATCATCTTTCTCATCCTTCTCATCCACTCCACAATATTTTTTTCAAAGTCTTGCCCAGTCTTTCATCAGAATTCATATTTATTTATTTATATTCATATTTTACTGTGATACGACAATACAATGGCATTATTTAGGCATTAGTCCCCCTCCATCTCTCATACCTTTTCAAAATAAGCTCAGAAGATTTATCTCTAGACTTGGATATAGCTTTAACTATATGTAAACTAGTCGTATATTTAGATATTTTTGTAGAATAAATTATTGCAAATGATTCCTGTGTGTTTGTTTAGTGATCAGACATGCATAAAATTAAAAAACGATGAGATAATAAAACTGGCTCAGTACTATACATTTAACAGTCTGACAAAATATGCATTTATTTTATTTGAAATATTTTTAATTATTTTTTTATTAATTATTTATTAAAGAATCTACAAATAATGTGTAGAGACTCATAGAGCACACATCACAAATTTACGTTTTAAGTTTCACTTAAAATTACCCCAACATTTTTTTGAAAATTGAAAGTATAGGATTAGCCGATTTCAAAACATCTTTAAAATAAATTTGATGAGTAACCGTTTTTGAGAAAATGGGGTTTTGAAATATTTGCCAAAAGGGATCCTATTTTGACAGGACGGAAAGGTGATAATCATCGAATCTATAAAGTTTAGAAGTAAAAGTTACAAAATAGACTCAAAATATTTTTTATTTTATTAATAGTCGGTTTTCTTATGTTTGGCCCTTTTTTACCGTATCACAATTCATATTTGAATTGAATTAATTCAAAAAAGGATCCTAGTTTGCCAGGACTGAAAACTGTAAAAAGGTGATAATCATCTTATCTAGTTTACATAAAAAAAATTAAGAAATTAGACCCAAAATATTTTTTATTCTAAAGGGAGTTAGTCATCTAACATTAATCTCTCCTGTGGCCGAATATAAAGAATTTGAGAGGCGGTTTAAATTTAGGTCGCGGTTTAAATAGGGATGGTTCCATTTAAAATTGTATCAAATGTTTCAAGATTTAAGCCGGTGCTTAACTTAAACCGGGTTTTGGCGGATTTAAGCCGCGGCTCAAATTCTTTAAATTCCATCTCTGATTATATTTTCAGTGGTATGTAAAATATCATGATTAAAAACATGGTTCAAGCTTAATAAAATACTGTTATCACCAAACCCTAAGCCAACTACAGAATAAAAATAAACTACCATGTGTGAGAGGGTCAATATGTAAAAATTAATGATTTGGATGGAAAAAGAAAATTTTTTTATTAAAACTAAAAAAATGATATATTTTAGTCAAAAGAAATGAATTGAGTCTTTGCCACAAACTTAAATTTTCTAATCCCATATATCTTTGCAATCAGATGGTGAAACCCTTTGGTAATTTAATTTAAGACTATTAGATCTAACAGAATTCAAAGTTTAGAATATTTAAGGTCTACAACATTAGGTTGCAAAGATATAAAACTCATTTTCATTTTTGTTGATACCCGGGATCAATAATTAATCTTTGTCTTTTTTATTACTTTCTCTAGGCAGGGATAACTAATTGAGTAATAATGATTATTGAGGAATCAAGCATGTCATCCTGAAATTTAAAATTTGTCACAGTTAATATCAAGATCCAACGTTGAAGTCTGTAGATTAGCGCTATTTTGACCTTTTTCAAATTTTATTTCAAATTACAAATACTATGCAGCACAGCTGTAGATTTCTATATTTCTTAATTTTGAATCTCTTAACTTAAAAATTTAGATTCGCTAGGGGTGGTAATATTTAAACAAGATTTCCAGGTGACAAGCAAATTTAACTACTAATTTTTCAACTCTCAAATTATTTTGAATTCCCCGCGATTTTAACCTTCAAGGGACTGTAAGCTTAATTTCAAGTGATCCTCCATTTAAAGAGAGACATGTCAGATTCATAACAGTACCCGTAAATGCTTTCTCTAATCATGAATGGGTTAGATATCCATGGTTTTGTTTTTGAAAACTGTTTATTTTCATGTGTGGTTTCCCTGCAAAATGACTTGCGCACTCCTTGCTTTAGAAACAACGGAGAAATTATCAGCATAAAATGTTTTTAAGCCAGAAACACGCTTCTGTTTTCATTATTATTAATCAGTTTCTGGTTTCAAGTATACCGTTTTAAATCGGACCTGTCCTACTTCAAATATAGAACCACGTGAAATTACGCTTACAGTCCCTTTAAATGTAAACAAATTCTCATACATAGTAACAAAATATCACCTTTTTATTTCACCAAGGAGTATGGAATAGAAGGGAGATACAACTGACGCGGCCCGCCCTATAATATGATTATGCATGCTTTGCAGACAGGTACTCCAGTTCTAGAAGAAATATTCAGAATAGGTTATTGTATACGCGGTTACTAGAAATAAATACATACAAAGCTTGTAAAATCATATTGTATGGCAGACCGCATCAGTTGTATCTCCCTTCTATTTCATACTCCTTGAATCGGACCTACCAATTCTAATTTAAGAAACGTAAAGGAACTGTATGCATCATTTTAAGTGACTCTACATTTTTAAGTCTCTTGAAATAAGTGAACAGTCCCTTAAACTCTTTAATATTTTTAAAACGCTCAAACGAAATCCAATAAAAATAAATACAATTTGGTTTAAAAAAATTACCACGCACAATTTCGCACATTTGACAATTATATTTACGAAAAAACAGCACGAATAAGAGATAATGCGGTTCACCTCTTCATAAATTATCACATAATATAAATCATCAAAAAAGTGAAATATTATTAAAATTTGTATTTTTGTTAGATTAAATATGTCAAATGTCAAGATTTTGCTTCTTTAAGTGATCACTGAATGAGTTACGATTAATGCGTGTGTGACTAATGACTATTTATTTGTAATAAATCATCAAAACGTATGAGAACTTTATTTTTGTTTTTAGATATTATAAAATAATCAAATGAATTGAGTCTTTGCCACAAACTCTATTGTTCCAATCCTTATATATTTGCAACCAATTTCGTAGACCCTTGCTATTTTGAACTGAGATTATTTGATCTTACAGATTGAATTATATTAAGTCGCCACATTGGTTGTAAAGATTTAGGGATCAGAAAAACAAAGTTTGTTATACAAAGACTAAATTCTTTTTATTTTTTTTTATTTTATTTTAATTTATAAATATCGATAATCATTCTGCTTTTCCCAAATTAGCTTGACACTTTAAAAATAAAAATCGCTTGAAATTACGCCAATGTTCATATTAAGATTACGTCTAATGTACCAAGGTTTTATGAACGTAATTTCGGTTAAATCCAAGTAATTGAAATTACAAACAAATAGATTTTTTAAAGGTACGAACAGAAGTAAATCCCAAAACTGATAAAGTACAATTTCGTAGGTTGATCATTAACTATGCGATATCATATTTATTGGGAATATCTTTGGTCCAAGACGTCGTAATAATGATGCAATTCTTCACAAATTAAAAGTTGTTAAGACAAATTCTTAAAATATGGAAATTGAAATTTGATTTCTGTTATAAATAAAAAAAAACTTTTCTTTTTTCGTTAATGTTTTAAATGATCAAATTGAATTAAATTTCTTTGAAACGTTAATTTTATAATATTCATCCCTGATAATAACCCCTGTACACTGTGTGAAGATCTATCATGAAAATAACCCAGTTCTTACTCTTCAACCTAATTCAAGAAGATCGAGGATCCGGGGATATGCAACCCGCGATACTGGAGATACAGGGGATACAGGGGATACAGGGGATACAGGGGATACAGGGGATAGAGGGGATACAGGGGATACAGTGGATACCAGGGGATACAGGGGATACAGTGGGATCCAGAATAAGTTAAAACTGTTTTTGTAAATGTTCCATCTATAAGTTTAGAGATGTACATATAATATTGATATCTAATAATATTGAGGTTAAGGTTCAGATTAAATAGTTTTAAATATATTGAATAAATGTATGTGAAGATTTGAAATGTTAGGATCCAGATGGATTGACAGATACCTAAATAGGAAATCATTATTCTTAATACTTAACAGGAAAAAGATTGCCTTTTAATATCTGAGAGAATTCTGGCTGATTATACATTGGTTTATTTTAATTTGTACTTTTTTACATTGAAAAGTAAACTCTTTTTTATTTTCTAAGAAACTGAGTTTGTTTCACAAATTCAAATTGTCTAGTCCCTATATCTTTTGCAACCTGATGGTGTAAACCTTTAAAGGGACAGACCGGCCATGTAAGGTAGTTAAACTGAGTATGCAATGTTGTGGACAAATTCTTTAGGATTCATTTAAGACTTATAAAACTTTTTAAAGATCTGTAAATCCTGAGTTTGAGCGCAAAGTCGACGTTAAAAATCGTACTTTTGGTACTTTTGGGTGGATACGTTTTCAGAATTATTTTTTAAATTATTAAATAACGACGACAAAAAAATGTTAACAAAATTTTACAGTAAACTTATTAATTGTTTAGGAACAGGTTGAGAAAATAAAAGTTAATCTTACCATCGAAAATAAGTAATCTTGTTCAATTATTAGTTTCAATTTTCTCATTATTCTGGTTTCTTATTATTTACAAACATTTTCTGTAGATGTTCTGGAATTATTTTTGAAAAAACGACATTTGAAGAATTTGTACGAAATAATTAATTTTAGCATTAATTTATTGACAAATTTCTTTTGAAAAATATGTTCCTAACCATCTAATTAGTTTACTGTATAATTTTACTTTATTTTTCGTCGTCGTTATTTAATAATTTAAAACAAAACGATTCTGAAAACGTATACACCCAAATTCATTATTTTGAACGTCGACTTTGCACTTAAAGTCATTTATCATGGAAAAGTTTCATATATCTCAAATAAATCCTAAAGAATTTGGCCACAACACTGCATACTCAGTTTTACTAACTTACATAGCCGGTCTGTCCCTTTAATATTTCAAACTTAGTTTATTTTTGGTTTATTTGATCTAACAACATGAAAGTTTGTGGCAAAGACTCAATTCCTTTAAACATAACTTTTATTTATTCTCTTTACCGCAGAAAAAAATATTAAGACTCATAGAGCTAAAGATTTTAAGACCAAGAATCATGAAAGAAACAATATTTTTAGAATTATTCAAATCCAGCTGAAATGCTCGGCGTTGCCCGTGAAATTTTTGAAAAATATAATTTTGAAGAAGAAAAAAATATTTTTTTTGAAAAAAAAAACTTTTTAGCCTTTGTTCCCCCGGGTACTCAAGTGTTCCCTCAAAGAGTTTCCGCCCATTCGGTCCAGCCGTTTGGCCAGCTATAGCTGACATATAAAGATATGAGCGAAGAGCTTTATTATAAAGATGAAAAATGTATTTTGTGCCGGAATTTTGGCAAACTGGGTGCATATATGTAAATATACAAACAGTACTATTGTTTTTGCACTAGATACATAGATACATAGATACATAGATACATATATACATACTACATAGTTACATAGAAGGTACTGATGTACATTTTACATAATAGATATAAATAGATACATAGATTATATACAGATAGATCAAGCAGCAGATTTACAGATTGAATATGAGCTGAATCAAGTTGAAGATGAACTAAATCAAGTTGAATATGAGCTGAATCAAGTTGAATATGAGCTGAATCAAGTTGAATATGAGCTGAATCAAGTTGAAGATGAACTAAATCAAATTGAAGATGAACTGAATCAAGTGTAATATAAGCTGATTCAAGTGGAAGATTAACTAGTGTAAGCTGAACTAAATCAAGTTTTAAGTGAACTGAATCAAGTGGATGATGAGCTGAATCAAGTGTAAATTGAACTGAATCAAGTTAAAGATGAACTGAATTGAGCAGAATCAAATGGATGATTTTAAGGATGAGCTGAATCAATGAATTAACAATGTACTTGGTGATTAACAACGTGCTTGAACGATTAACTGATTTTGTAAACAATTAATATTCGTGTATTGTGCAAAGTAAACTCTACATAAATCCCCTTTTAATGGGTGTTACACTGTAATAATTTATCTAAATTCATCTAAATCACCAATTTGCTTCAGAATTGATTTGAAAAGGACATCTTTTGTTGTAATGTTTACTGACCTCCAGGTTAAAAAATAGGGACATGCTCGAAATTTACATCTGATCAAAAATGTGGAAGATAACGCTGCTTTCCTGGTTTAAAAGGTTCTTTGTCCATACTGTATAAATCCGCCTGTCACTTTTGTAAAAACTTTCTAATGCACAACTACTCCAATGTTAGCTTTCTTATTCACAAAACACTTCCTAATTTAAACACTCAAAATTAAGCTTCCTTATTCACTAAAATTCCAAAGACTAATTAAACTTCCAAACTGACGAAAATAAAAAAGTACCTGGTCGTTATAAAAATCTGATCTTTTGTGGGTAACCCTGAATTCAAATCAGAACACACACTTCAATATTCTCATTTCGGATTCCATTTCCCTCTTTTAAGGCATTAATTGATACACACACTTGATATTTTGTTTCTATTTCGTACAGACCAATCTAGACACACAACACATTGCAATCTGGGTTTTATATTTCTGATTCGGTCTTGTATATTTCTTGTTGTTTAAGATAAGACATTAATTTTTTGATTTTACTAATTCATTTCAATATATATACTTTAATATAGAAAAAAAGGCTTTTCATACCTGCTGACAAATCTTTGCTTGTTGGTATGGGGTATGATGTGGTGCAGGAGAGCCGAGAGAGGGGGGGGGGGTTGAAGGGCGGACTAGATTTGGCATATTAAAAACAGTTCAAAATTCCCTTTGAATGCGATCTTAAAAGGAGATGGCCCTGAAACCTTGATATTAGTGAATGAATGGTTAAATAGGCGAGGAATTAAAAGTCCGAATACAAAATCTTTTTGGCCCTGTACAATGATGATGTGTAGTGCTGTGTATGATTTGGTTTAATTCGGCTTTAGTATCTAATATAAACATCTTCAGATACTATTTATACACAAACAATTTACGTTGAAAAATATATCATGAACAGAACTACTTTAATCTTAGATATACATTACAAAATTAAATAAAAAAATCCCAACTGTTTTCTAATTTACTGAAATTATTTACCATCTACTAATCATGTCTTTTGTCTACAAAACATGGTTACTGTCTACTTAGCATTTCTTATGTCTACTAAACATGTCTACTGTCTACTGCACATGCTTACTGTCTACTTAGCATTTCCTATGTCTACTAAACATGTCTGCTATCTACTAAGCATGCCTGATGTCTACTAAGCATCTCTTATGTCTACTATACATGTCTGCTATCTAATAAGCACGTCGCTATCTACTAAGCATGTCTACTGTCTACTTAGCATGACTACTGTCTACTGAACATGTCTGCTATCTAATAAGCACGTCTGCTATCTACTAAGCAAGCATTTCCACTGTCTGCTAAGCATGTCTACTGTCTACTGAACATGTCTGCCATCTACTAAGCATGTCTGCTGTCTACTTAGCATGACTACTGTCTACTGAACATGTCCGCTATCTACTAAGCATCTCTAAGCATGTCTGCTGTCTACTAAGCATGTCTACTGTCTACATGAGCATCTACTGAACCAGGACCCGGAGACATGAAGAGTCCTTAATCAAACCTTGAGTATAGTTTAAGTTGAGGAGAAAAGAAAGGATGAATCAAATCTGCAAAATCCTTTTACTCTTCTTCCTGATTACTCTTCAATAATATTTGAAACAAACCTTCCTGTTTGATCATGGTGCAGCATCTGTAGTGAGAACTAATGAATATGATGTTCAAACAATACCGAGAATTTACTCGATCAATTTATTTTACAAGCCAGACATTTAAACATTTAGCAAATAATTACTCGCTGAAAACTCTAATTTTCTAATCCTTATTTTTTGGCAAGCTGGGCCGGAGGTGTAAAATCAAGCAAAATTCAAAGTTTGAAATATGGAAGGACTACGGGATTTTGTCTTGGGTTTCCAGCGAACAAAAACAAAAGTGCGAAGTTTTTTCTTGAAAATTTTCTTTCGTATCTCGAAAACGATTCCGCCATACCCTATAACTAGGTTGCAAATAATAAAGGATTAAAATTTTTATTTTAGTAGAGAAAAGTTATTAATTTTTAACCTCTCTCGAGTTAAATAATACTTTAAAAAACCTACTGGGAGAACACTCATCGAAAAAAATAAGAAAATTACCCTTAAACAAATATTTTCATAATGATAATCATTGCAAATCAGAATTTTTTTAAAAGTTTTAAATATGAAATATGATGAAAAGCGAATCCGAGAATCATTTTCCTTGATATTGGTTAATATTTATATGCTTTGTTAGGGGAGTTAGGGCATGGAGGTTACAAGTTGTAAATAACTTTTTTATAAAACTAATTTAAAGTGACATTCCATTCAAACAGGGTCATTCTCAACTCAAATAACTTTTAAATCCTTTTCTGAGCTAAAAGAAAGAAAAACTTTTAGTTATTTTATCTGAAAATTTATGATTTCCTCTTGTTTTTTTTTATAAAAGTGACTTCAGGATTTTATAAAACAGACAAATCCGTAATTTACATAATTCAAGTTCAACACTATTTAATATCGAACAATATTGTTGCTAAGATAAAAGTTGTGAATCAGCATGCAAATCAAATACGTATACAGTTCCTTTAATAATTATTGCTGCACCCGGTCCAAATTGCATATTTGTATTTGTTAATTTTGTGAAAAAATATGTCAAAACAGTGTCCATTCATTACAGAGTAATATATACAAATTAGTTTCTCACAACACGTAGAATATATTGTTCTGATTCAGACGTAGTTTCAGAATCTTTCTTAGTTGATATATAATTTTTGATATATAATTTTTTTATGTATAGTCGTGTTATACTTTTGTTGTGTGTCTATTTCTTTTGAATAGACCTATAAACGGTCTATTTGTCTTGAATAGACCTGAAAAAGTTCTATTTGTTTGAATAGACCTGTAATAGGTATATTTGTTTGAATAGACCTGTAATAGGTCTATATTTGTTTTGAATAGACCTACTTTATGTCTATTTGTTTTAAATAGACCTACTTTAGGTCTATATGTTTTGAATAGACCAACTTTAGGATTATTTGCTTTGAATAGACCTACTTTAGGTCTATTTGTTTTGAATTTGAATAGATCTGTAATAGGTCTTTTTGTTTTGAATAAACCTGTAATAGGCCTTTTTGATTTGAATAGACCTACCCTTAGTTTATTTGTTTTAAATAGACTTACTTTAGGTCTATTTGTTTTGAATAGACCTACTTTAGATCTATTTGTTTTAAAGAGACCTACTTTAGGTCTATTTGTTTTAAATAAACATACTTTAGGTCTATTGGTTTTGAATAGACCAACTTTAGGTTTATTTTTTTAATAGACATACTTTAGGTCTATTTGTTTTGAATAGACCTGTATTAGGTCTATTTGTTTTGAATAAACCTACGTTATGTCTATTTGTTTTGAATAGATCTTTAGTTTCTCGGTTATGCTCCTGCATGCGTTTAATGTTACTTCTAAGAATATAAAGTGTATTCTAAGTGCCCCTGTATTCTTTGTTTTTAAAGTTCAGCTATGGCTTGAGATTCCAGCGTTGCCCAGGGTACTTATAGTTACTCCTGCCGTTTACCCGCACTTGGTTGATTTTACTAGGAAACAAAATTTTCGCTATAAAAGTAGACCAACTCAACTTAGAATCTCAAAGCCAAACTAAGAACATTCCCGTGGCTCTCCCGAGTTCCCCGATCAAATTTGAGGCAAATCCGTCAAGGGGTTTCTGAGTTATGATCGACAAACTAACAAACAGCCAAACAGAAATTACAACTTTATAAATGTAGATACAGATATACAACTGGTGTGACGAGTATTCCTATAAAACAGTTATTTTTATAAATTAGAACCAAAGCTGTACAATTAAACACTGAAATCTGAGAATATCTGCATTTTTGATGTTTGTAATGTATGAATGGGCCATAATCTCTTAATATCCTTTATCAGTAAACTATCCTAAGTGTACACTCAGGCCAATACACACGGACAGATCCAGCCCCCTGAATACTTTGCATATATTTTGCGAGGCCCTGTATAGTATATTTGCACTACTTTGCAACAGTGCTTGTGTGCGTTAATGGACCCCTCACTCACATATTTGCAGAGTGTAAGGATATGATTGACAGATAAGATAATTTCGGGGGGGGGGTCGAGGGGGTATAGGGAGGGGGAGAGGATGGGATGGGATGGGCGTATTCAGGTCTTTAAACACTCTTTAACATCAATCTTCAGTCTTGCCTAGTGTCGGATACCACGTATCTCCGTCTACATGTACTCGATCAAAATCCATTGTAACATATTTACTGATGTTTCAAGTTACCTGCAGTAAGGTTGAACTCTTATTAAAAACATGAGCTGATTTTTTGTTTTATTTTCATTTAGAAAAGAATGATAAAATACACAGAATGAACTCTGTACTGCAATAGTATCAAAGTGCACTGCAAGTCAATATAAAGTTAATTACGAGACAAAGGAGTTGAGTTTTTGCCACAAACTCTGATTTTCTAATTAGATATTTCAAACTATTAATACTTATAGATAAAATAATCTAAGTTTGAAATATCAAAGGTTTGCACCATCAGGTTGCAAAGATAGTGGGATCAGAAGATTTGAGTTTGTGGCAAAAACTCAATTCCTTTTTCATGTTTTCTATATTAACTTTATAATACTTAATGGGAGTGTTCGCGAAAAATGAAAGGGGGTATAGGCTTAATGCGATAAAAAAGCACTTTATAATACTTAACTTAATGGAGACGTTGTTAAAAATGTGAATAAATACAATTTTTAAAATAATTTTTTGTAAAGAAATGAGTTTTGTAACAACTGGTGTTTTGTTAAAAAAAACGTATTTTTGTTTAAAAAACAATTTTTCGTTAAAAAATGGGTTTGTATTAGCCATAATAAAATAAACTGAGGATAGTAGGAGCAAGTGCTCTCAGGGGTCATCAGGCACATCAAATTAAAGCCAATTTTCTCTCCCTGGGGGGGGGGAGAAGCAATTATGTTTTAATGCTTTGTATACAATACATAACGCCCCAAAATATTGAAAATTATTGGGTTTTAATATTCCAACAATAATTTATCATAATTTTGTTCCTCACCTCATACATTCCTATAATATTAAAATAAATAATATTTTAAAACATTATTAAAGTACGATTAATCATGAAATAATTATTTTTATTTGACTAGTAAAAAAGTATGAAGATATTACACATTTTTTCCAAGAATTTAATTTGAACCCGAGCCATGTTCAGCAATAAAGTTAGTCATAAACTTTTTATTTATATGAACAAAGTTACGCAGCCGCTGTCTGCATTGTCTATCTACTATCTGTCTATCTGTCTACGTGCACTATCTGTCTATCTGTCTACGTGTCTATCTGTCTATCTGTCTATCTGTCTATCTGTCTATCTGTCTATCTGTCTATCTGTCTATCTGTCTATCTTTCTTTATGTCTATCTGTCTATTGTCTATATATATCTGTCTATCTGTCTATCGGTTTTTGTCTATCTTTCTACTCTCTCTATCTATCTACGTATTACGTAGATCCTGAATGATATGAAAAGTTACATCAATTTGCATCGGCTATGCTGCGTCTTGGCCATTGATTTGACCTAAATAACTCACTTATACTTTTGTGTAGCCTTAGACATGTTTTACTTTAATCAACTGTTTCTAGCTTTAGTTCTAAAGGAGAAGTTGGCAAATCCTGAACGATTTTTGCTAAAAAACTTGCAACAGGGTAATATCTCATGTTTGCAGTTGAATACAAATATGAATTAATGAATCTTTCCGTCTTTCTACCTTTCTACCTTTCTGCCTTTCTATCTTTCTACCTTTCTACCTTTCTACCTTTCTACCTTTCTACCTTTCTACCTTTCTACCTTTCTACCTTTCTACCTTTCTACCTGCCTACCTGCCTACCTGCCTACCTGCCTACCTGCCTACCTTTCTACCTTTCTACTTTTCTACCTTTCTACCTTTCTACCTTTCTACCTGCCTACCTTTCTACCTTTCTACCTTTCTACCTTTCTATCTGTCATGTGTTCGTCTTTTTGTGGAAATAAACAATGTATAAAATATTAAAACCCGAATTATTGATAAAAACTATAAAAAAGCTAAAAATTCAAAGAATGCCGCCAATATCTGAATGTTCTTCCTGCAGATTAGGAGAAGAATACATACTTCATACCTCAAAAGTTTTAGAAGAAAGAAGGTATTTGATCATATTTAGATATTTGATGAAATAAAGATCGACCAACCGAGTGTTTTATGTTTACAAGTTTCAGTTCTTAAAATGGAAAACTAGCTAAATGCCAAAATAATGTTACTTTTCGTTTAAAGATTTTTTTCTAAATATAATTTTGCAATCTTATTCTCTTCTTGTAGGTTTAGACGAAGTGGGGTAAAATCGATGAAATATAATGAGAAGAATTTGTGAAGGTTCTCCTAAAAAATAAATTATCTGAAATTTAAATTTTTCTTAAACGTAAATATTCTAAAGCTCAGTCAAGTATTTTCAGATGCGGATTCATTGTACACTGACTTACGGATTTTTGCAGCAGAGGTAAGGAAGGAAATTAACAGATGTCATCTTTTTTCGATATGGAAAAAGATCACTTTCTGAGATAGAAAACGACTATATCTTCCGCATTGTTACTCAGATAAAGGTTTAAAGGGTACCCTTGTGTATCAGACATGTAATTATTTTAAAGGTGGCTTGATTTAAATCACTTCAACAATCTCTTTAAGTAAAATAATTTCCATGACCTTATGATCCCAATCTTTACACTAGCGTATATCCTTAATGTATAAACTATAAAAAGATATAATTTAACAATACCAATAAGATGCAGTTTTCATCTGATATCTTTACCCCTCGGCCCCTTTATACTTTTATATCATTATCTTAT
Source organism: Eurytemora carolleeae (assembly GCF_000591075.1). Lineage (NCBI taxonomy): Eukaryota > Metazoa > Arthropoda > Copepoda > Calanoida > Temoridae > Eurytemora > Eurytemora carolleeae. The sequence goes on from NW_019396152.1 coordinate 469,669, forward strand.
CTCTATCATGCAGCATTCAGACATTTATAGGCCGGTCGATTAAAGACTTTTAAAGAAAAAATTTAATTCTGATTAATAATTTGATTAAAATATACTTTTTGGTTTACGGATGTTTATTAATTGTATACATAGTAATACGTAATAATGGTTTTAGTTTGGGACGTTTGCTGATTAGTAGTTTTAAAACTTCTTGGGCGGCAAATGGTAATCTAGTTTTGCTTTGGTTTTGCTTTATGTTCCTACATGACACTTGTAAACCCCTAAAACATATACACCCCCCCCATCCACAATATTTTAAGCACATCTTCATCTTTGGACCATCTCCACCCTTACTCCCTCTTCTCCCTGTATCTTCAACTCCATCTCCCACCTCCCACACCTTCTCCTTGTATTCTTTACACCGTTTATCCCCTCCCCAAACGTCTCCCTGTATCCTTAACACCGTCTACCCCCTCCCCCACCTTCTCCCTGTATCCTTAAAATGTGGGGAGGGGTCCCCATCTTCTCCCTGTATCTTTAACACCGTCTCCCCCTTTAACCTTTAGTCTTTATCTTTAACAAAGGGATTGACAGAGCAATTTATAAAATGGTCAAATTTAGAAATTTCCAATGATTGAAAACTAGAACCCCCTCAGATTCTTTAAGGAATCTGGGAAATTCCCCAAATACCTGAGAATCTCGGGAATTACCCAAATTCCTTAAAGAATCTGAGAGTGTTTTATTTTTCAACGATGGAGAATTTCTCAAATGAGCTATTTGGGAAATTTTCCATATACCCAGAGCTTTGGGAATTCCCCAAACATCCAGTCATTTGAGAAATTTCCAAAATCCTAAAAATATTCCCCCCCCCCTCAAATTCCTAAAGGAATTTCGGAAATTTCGGAAATTCCCCAAATGCCCGGGAATCTGGTAAATTTCCCAAATGCCTTGGTCTCTGAATATTCCCGTCTCTTGCGGGTGAATGGTGCACCACAAGGTTCAATATAGTTGGCTGTATATCTTGGTAGATAACGATCCCCGTGTTGAAACTAGTATTTGACAAAACTACGTCACGTGTTTAATACATAAATCAATTAGGGGGTTGGGAGGGGGTTTAACAAGGTTCAATAATTAGGGGATCACTGGGAGAGAAAAAAAAGAGAGTGGGAAAAATAGAATCGGAAGCTTTGAAAATGAAAAGTAATATAATAGAAGAAAATAAACTAATGCATTCTTATCTTGCCAGAGGCCGATATTAAAGAATTTGAGCCTCGGCTTAACTTTGAGACGCGGCTCAAATATGTTTGGTTCCACTTAAAATTGTATTCAATGTTTCAAGATTTAAGCCGGCGCTGAATTAAAACCGTTTTCTGGCGGATTTAAGACGTGGCTTAAATTCATTAAACTCTGACTCATGCTACCCGTTTAGTTGCGCAGCAGAAAACGTGCTGGGTCGACTCTGCATGGACTGGGTAGTCTAGACTGGATAGTTCGACTGAATGCATATAAAGTACAACTGTACAAGTGTACCGGCTCGGATCAAGCAACTTTCAGAGTGGTTTGAATGCACTCACTGCAAACTCTAATTATCTAATCCCAATGCCTTTTATCTTTAATTTCAAACTTAGACTATAATGCGATATAACAAATATCATAGTCTAAAATATCAAAGGTGTACGACATCATAAGTTGCGAAGATAAAGTAATTCGAAAATTTGATTTTGTATCAAGTGTTCACTTTATTTAATGCGAAAAAGAGAAAGTAGAACAACTGATTTATAAATAAAAACTATAGAATTATGCGGAAATGTCGAAGACGAGTATAGATAGGATGGTGAGGGCGAGTATAGATAGGAATGTGAGCCAAAGACGAGTGTAGATAGGATGGTGAGGGCGAGTATAGATAGGATGGTGAGCCGAAGACGAGTATAGATAGGATGGTGAGCCGAAGACGAATATAGATAGGATGGTGAGGACGAGTATAGATAGGATGGTAAGGACGAGTAGATAGGATGTTGAGCACGAGTAGATAGGATGCATTGAGGACAAGTAGATAGGAAGGCGAGGACGAGTAGATAGGATGGTGAGGACGAGTATAGATAGGATGGTGAGGAAAAGTAGATAGGATGCATTGAGGACAAATAGATAGGATGGTGAGGACGAGTATAGATAGGATGGTAAGGACGAGTAGATAGGATGGTAAGGACGAGTAGATAGNTGTTTCATTTTTTTGATGGGGTCTGCACCAGGGGGTGGAATATATACATAATTCCTTCTCATAAAACAAATTGGAAGATTTATCAGCAGAAGATTTGAGGATTGAAGATTTATTCAAGAATCTGTAAAACATGATTTTATGAATAGTTCATTCTGCGTCATCCATCATGTATATATATATATATATATATGCAAGAACGGTAGTTGATGAATGGACACTGGACAGGAATTCATGACGAATTCAATAAAAAAATACAGTTGCAGAAAACTTCCAGAATAGGAAAACGACTGTTTGACTTAAGTTATATTTTAAATAGTTCAATTAATATGAAACAACTTGACTTTCAAGATATTGCTTCCCTTTCAGAAATCCATTTGATTTGGTAACAATATCAAATAAGGTTGATTTAATGTCGTCTTACTATTTCAAAGTTTTTTGGACCTAAACTGTTTCAAAACACTAAGAAATGATTTACAGAAATAAACTTCTCAAATCGTTTGTTTATTGCGTATTAAGATGAAAAATTATATTTTCCTGGACGATTGCTGAACGAGCTACGCAATTTTTACGCAATTATTTAGTGAATAATTGGTCTAACTATTGACGCAATTACTACGCTTCAACCATTAAAGAAATATATTGGGTGTTTAGACTACAAACATACACATACAAACCTTACCACTCACAGTCACATACACACCTTACCACTCACAGTCACATACACACCTTACCACTCACAGTCACATACACACCTTATTACTCATAGTCACATACACAGTCACATACACACCTTACCACTCACATTTACATACACACCTTACCACTCACAGTCACATACACACCTTACCACTCACAGTCACATACACACCTTACCACTCACAGTCACATACACAGCTTACCACTCACAGTCACATACACACCTTACCACTCACATTTACATACAAACCTTACCACTCAGTCACAAACACACCTTACAACTCACAGTCACATACACACTCGCAGAAAAACCAAACGATAAACATTGTCGGATGCCCAGTCATTAAAAAAACAAAACATTTAATAAATAATCTTTTTTCTAATACAAAAAAAATTGTATTCATGAGTATATTTAATCTCCAATATATTTTGGTAAATCTCTAATCGAGTATATTTAATCTCCATTCGAGTATATTTAATATCTAATCGAATATATTTAAATCTCCCATCGAGTATTTTTAAATCTCCAATCGAATATATTTAAATTCCCCATCGAGTTTATTTTAATCTCCAATCGAGTAGAAAATTTAAGTTTGTAAATGACAAATGGTGCGATAAGTAATAAAGGCATAAATTTTGTTATTTTTGTTATTATCACGTTTTTTATTCTATCCCATGGTTAATATCTGATTTGCAACTGTTTCAACAATAATGTGTTGAAGAAGAAGAAGTTCCTCCTCTTTGTTATATTTCTCCTTGATTCTCAGACATCCCTTTAACTCGTGATCTATCCCTTTAACCCTTTTAATATTATTGTGATCTATCCCTTTAACCCTTTAAATATTATCGTGATCTATCCCTACCCTTTAAATATTATCGTGATCTATCCCCTTAACTCTTTTAATATTATTGTGATCTATTCCTTTAACCCTTTTAATATTATCGTGATCTATCCCCTTAACCCTTTTAATATTATCCTGATCCATCACAGTAACTCTTTTAATATTATCGTGATCTATCCCTTTAATCCTTTTAATATTATCGTGATCTATCCCTTTAATCCTTTTAATATTATCGTGATCTATCCCTTTAACCCTTTTAATATTATCGTGATCTATCCCTTTAACCCTTTTAATATTATCGTGATCTCTCACTTTATATCTTAAAATATCCACTAGTTCTGAATTGCTGTGTAATGGTACCAAAAGGTTTTATAATGGCATTTATGAGTGACACTGACTGTAGCAAAAACTGTTTAGAAGCTTCATATAAATCTTTAGCTCAGTGTTTACTAACAAGTTATGAAACTTTACAGGCCATCTTTATTAAACTTTACAGGGCCATCTCTATTAAACTTTACAGGCCATCTTTATTAAATTTATACGAGGAATCTTTATTCAACTTTATGCGCTATCTTTATCAAACTTTACGGGGCATCTTTATTCAACTTTACAGGGCCATCTTTGTTAATTTGTATGGGGCCATCTTTATTAAACTTTACAGGCCGTAAATTTATAAGAGGCATATTTATTCAACTTTATGGGCCATCTTTATTAAATTATACGGGCCATCTTCATTAAACTTTACAGGGCATCTTTATTAAACTTTACAGGCCATCTTTATTAAATTTATAAGAGGCATCTTTATTCAACTTTATGGGGCCATCTTTGTTAATTTTTATGGGGCCATCTTTATTAAACTTTACAGGCCGTCTTTATTAAATTTATAAGAGGCATCTTTATGGGCCATCTTTATTAAACTTTACGGGGCATCTTTGTTCAACTTTATGGGCCATCTTTATTCAACTTTACGGGGCCATCTTTGTTAATTTTTATGGGGCCATCTTTATTAAACTTTACAGGCCGTCTTTATTAAATTTATAAGAGGCATCTTTATTCAACTTTATGGGCCATCTTTATTAGACTTCACGGGGCATCTTTGTTCAACTTTATGGGCCATCTTTATTCAACTTTACGGGGCCATCTTTGTTAATTTTTATGGGGCCATCTTTTTAAATTTTACGGAGCCATCTTTAATTATTAACTTTATGGGCTTTCTTTTTTCAACATTATGGGCCATCTTTATTCACCTTTATGGGCCATCTTTATTCAACTTTATGGGCCATCTTTATTAAATTATTCGGGCCATCTTCATTAAACTTTACAGGGCATCTTTATTAAACTTTACAGGCCATCTTCATTAAATTCTACGAGGCATCTTTATTCAACTTTACGGGCCATCTTTATTTAACTTTATGGGCTTTCTTTTTTCAACATTATGGGCCAGCTTTATTCACCTTTATGGGCCATCTTTATTCAACTTTATGGGCCATCTTTATTCACCTTTATGGGCCATCTTTATTAAATGAAATGAATAGATATTAAAAAGAAAAAGGTAGTTTAACTTATAAAATTATCATTTTAACTCTAGATTCTCTAAAAAATGTGAATTCTGGATTCTGAATGTAGAAAGTTGTCAGAAGTAAGCACTTGTCAAACTTTACTTCATCATCAGAGAAAGTTTCAAATAGTACGATTGTAAATACGGCATGTTTCTCTGTTTAATGTAGGGTCACTTGAAAATACTATGACAGTCTCCTTGAAGAGAATTTTTCAGACCGTTACATATTCGCCTAGATGATAGAGAATGGAGGAGAAATGTCAACGTAATGTAGAGTGACACTCCTTTGAAGAGTTACATACCTGATTCACAACAATATCTTTGGACCCTTTTCTGAGCATAAATTTTGGAGATAGCCTTGTTTTCCTATCTGAAAAAATTATCATTTTCAAATTTAGATTCTCAATGAAAGTGACGTCACACCTGAAACAAGAATAAAAGAATACCAATAGCGTCAGTAAACATGCAAATGAGCGATGGGAACAATTCTCTTAATGTCTCATATATTTTTTTCAAGATTTAAAAATCATGAATTTTTTACAGTTTGAATTTAGTTGAATTATATTGTTGAATAAAGATGGAAAAATAAAGATAGACATATCTCATATCAAATTCTTGGCTTTAAACTGCCTAAAGCTAGTCAACGATTAGATACATGTCAAGAATTTATTTACAAATTCACACACTTCCATATCACACCCTCCCACATACCACACTTCCATATCACACCCTCCCACATACCACACTTCCAAATCTCACCCTCCCACATACCACACTTCCATATCACACCTTCCCACATACCACACTTCCATATCACACCCTCCCACATACCACACTTCCAAGTTCCATATCACACCCTCCCACATACCACACTTCCAAGGTCCATATCACACCCTCCTACATACCACACTTCCATATCACACCCTCCCACATAACACACTTTTATTTCACAAATACCAAACTTCCATATCACACCTTCCCACATACCACACTTCCATCTCACACCCTACCACATTCCACACTTCCATATCACACCTTCTCACAATACCACACTTCCATATCACACCTATACCACACTTCCATATCACACCTTCCCTCATACCACACTTCCATATCACACCCACCACACTTCCATATCACACCCTCCCACATATCGGTATTATTCACATATACGTATACCACATTTATACTTAGTTACACATACCTTCACAAGAAACAATTTAGAATACTGTTAAATTTTAAATTTTTTTTTTTTAATTTGAGGAGTAACATGTTTAAATTCTGTAATTATACCTGATGAGCTGTTGTAAACATGTGTAGAGCTACTATACTTTGATGGATGAATCTTGTATCTGTATATTTGAGAGATCGTTTGTCTCTACTCAAGCAGAGGAAAATTTAGATGTTTTAGCTTCAATATATTGCGTGTTGGCTGTCATCAACGTCAGGTCAAGTAGCACGGAGTATGGACGAAGATACAGCTTCATCCATCGTTCAGATGTCTAGTTTACGATACCTCTCCTTTCTCCGTTAAAGTTTCTGGAATTATTTTTTACTCATCTGAAACAAATTACCGTTTTTCATTTATCTATATATATAATTTGCTTGTCTGTTTGTTATTATCCAAACGGCTGAACCGATCGGACCCAAATTTTGTGTGGGACCTAACATTGCCCCAGGGAAGGTTTATAAATGATCAAAACTTCTAAACTTCGCGCCCTGAAAGCCTAGTTTTTGTAAATTAGAACCGAAAACCAATGTCTGATTTGAATAACAAATAGTCTTGGGTTTGATGATAATATGTTTGTGCTTATTTTTCTGCGTACAGTTGCATTGCATCATTTATCAAAAATCCTGGGTTTGCAATTAAATTATCATTATGGGAGGAATTCAACGTGTATCTACTCTGGGGCAACTTGCGGAATTTTAGGGCTTTGATTATATTTATCATGGGGTCTCCGATATATTTATCATGGGGTCTCCGATATATTTATCATGGGGTCCCCGATATATTTATCATGGGGTCCCCGATAAATTTATCATGGGGTCTCTGATATATTTATCATGGGGTCTCCGATAAATTATGAAATTCTCTGCTGAATAATAACAAAAGTCTGATGCTTGTAAGGCCCGAAAATAAATATGATGATGGGATCCCGGACTATATTTGGTAGGTTGTCTTAAAAATTTCTCAGAAGAAAATATTTGTGATCTCTGATAATGTGTTTGGTCTCCGATGTAATGTAGTTAGTTTTCGAAGACATTTTTGTGGTTTTCGAAACGATACTTTTGGTTTTCGAAAATATACTTGTGGTTTTCGATGAATATTTGTGGTTTCCGATGAAATATTTGTGGTTTTCGATAAAATATTTGTGGTTTCAGATAAATAGTGATGGTTTCCGACAAAAAATTTGTGGTTTTCCGATGAAATATTGTGGTTTCCGTTAAAATATTTTCGGATTCCGATAAATATTTTAGATTTACTATGAAGTTTGCGAGTTAAAGGGTTACCCACAAAGGATGAGACTTTAATGACAATTTAAAGTTCTTTAAACCTAACAATTTAAAGTTCTTTAAACCTAACAATTTAAAGTTCTTTAAACCTAACAATTTAAAGTTCTTGAAACCTAACAATTTAAAGTTCTTTAAACCTAACAATTTAAAGGTTGAACTTGAATGATGTACTAAATGATTTTGCAAAAAAAGAGACTAGTTTACAACTGCCAGGAGCCATTCATTTGATCAAAAGAATTAAAGAAATTCGGTGCACAGTCGTCTTTGAAGTCTCATCCCTTGTGGGTAACCCTGTATCTTTAAATAAGTTAGTGCCCTAGTTCTAAAAATCCAATACGCTTAGTATTCAAAAATATTAAAGACTACTTGAAAAAAATTTTATACTCGTCATTCTGATTTACGCGGCATCAACACTACTAAGTTTGTCTTGTGCGAATGCCAAAGAAATCTCCAGGAACTCATTGTATGATCTAGAAACTAGAAAATATATAATGCTGTTTAAAACGTTATTTATGGGAACATCTTGAAAATGCAGTCTTTAAATTCTCATATTTCGCAAGATATTGTTTCTCGCTCTTTGGGTCTTTCAATAAGACCCGTGAAGCTTTGGAATAGTGAGACGACAGCAATCTTATGTTTAATGCTGTTACACCTCCAATATGTTTAAAATTATTTTTTATATGGGTCTGAGTACACTTCACAATTGCTGTATTTTTGTTTGACTTTAGAGTAGTAACTAGTCAGTATCAATAATTTTATGGATCTTACTGTAGGATGATAAAGATACTGCAAAACGTATGTCAATAGCAATCAAAATTTAAACTTAACTACATGAACAAAAAACTACCTACCTTTGTATTATATTTAAATATGGATGGAATTGACATGCAAAAAAAAATATTGAAAATAGTTCACTTTTTAAAAATACATCCATAATATCCTGTAAATCATTATTAGATAGAGAGGTTGAAACATAACTCAAGTCGGTATAGGGATAAAATAAATAAACATACAACCCTGCTACAGTCTACATGGACTGAAAGTGTAATTCAAAGTGACCCTCCAGTCAAAGATGGCAATGCATGATTTACAAAGCTTTGTCTGATCAATTATGAATTATATATCTTTGTTTGTGTTTCTTTAAACTATTTTCATTTGCGGTTTATCTGCGAAAGTGACTTAATTGCGGATTTTAGGAGAAACTCATTGAAATAAACACTTTTTGAGTCAGAAAAACGACGATACCTTCCACATTTTTGATCAGATTAAGGTTTCAAGGTTACCGTCGTAAATCTGCCTTGCCATTTTTGCATGAAGGGTCACTTGAAATTATCATTACAGTCCCTTTAAAATAATCTTCAGGGAGTGTTTCCCCTTTTTTTTGAACCTCCTAAAGATAGGTTTAAATACGTTAGAAATACGCAATTAGGTTTCTTTACTGTACCAGGAAAGGAAACTGTTTTTCTAGGAACTGTTGCAGAAAAATATGCCAATTAAGAAGATTCTGGGTGGTAAACTTTAAAAAAAAGCTTTGTTTGTTGTACGTACAATACATCGTATACACTAGATACAAATCTAGAGCAAGTTACGCAGTTTGAAGATTTGATAACGAAGCTAGGTGTTAGTAGGGTTGTTAACCCTATCCCCGCTGGGGTACTTGAAAACCAGGATACGCTGGGGGGGGGTCAATTTGACCCCCCCTCTAAATCCCATGTTTTATGTCCAAATATGACAAATGATACATCATTAGAAAGCTCTTGTGCTCTACTTTTAGAATCTGCAAAAAAATTTGCAAATTTGCGAAAATTGAATTTTTTATCGCAAAATCCAGTTTTATAGTAAAAATGTTTGCAAAAAAAAATTTGTCCAAAAAATGACAAATTATACATTTTTGAAAAGCCCTTGACCATGCCATTTCAAATATGCAAATATTTTTGCAAAATTTTAAATAACCTGATTTTTAATCAAGAAAAACTAAAAATGTGCAAATTTTCTTTGACAGGTTGTTTGCAAAAAAATTGCAATTTTTTTTTCGCAAAACTTGGGCAATCCGTTTCCTTATGTCATAGGCTTTCCAAAAAGCTAAATTTTATCAAAATCTGACAAGTGAAAGTGGGTCAAAACAAAGATTTAGTTTGCTACAGGCAAAAGCAGTCATTCAGGCAGTGTGCCTGAGGACTCAGGCAGTTAGTATTAAAGCCCGGTTTTAGGCCTAAAGGGAGGGCTTTGGGTATGTAAGAAAAGTCAGAAAATTTCAACAGCCTAAGACCAATACTTTTTGAGTTATGTAAAAAAAACTACAGAGGGGGGTCAAATTGACCCCCCCCCCCCAGCGGGAATAGGGTTAATCGTTTTTCTAAACGTATGTTAAACAATTTGCGACCGTTTTTTATAGACTGTTTTTGAGAAAACGATCGCTTTTGAAAAACCGATCGTTTTTGAAGAAAATTTTTTATTGACAATTATGTTAACGATCGTTAACGAAGGGTCGTCGTTAACGACGATGAACTTTATCAAAACGGTCGTTTTTGGAAAAAAATTACATGCAACCTTATTGAATGTCGTCTTACATGAAGTTTCACAGTTGTGGGGGAGTTAAAACTCCTTGATATTTTCTTTAAAACTACTCAATGATAAGTACAGATGCCCTTCAGGTCGGTTTCCCTTCTTCGTTAGCGATCGTTAGCGTAGGGGTCGTCGTTAACGTTCGTTAACGAAGGGTTATCGTTAACGAAGGGTCGTCGTTAACGATCGTTAACGAAGGGTTGTCCTTAACGAAGGGTCGTCGTTAACGATCGTTAACGAAACGACGAATTTCATAAAAACGATCGTTTTGAAAAATGACCTTTTTTAAAAACGAGCGTTTTGATAAACGATCGTTTTAAAAACGACCATTTTTTAAAAAACGAACTTTTTAAAAAAACGATCGTTTTCAAAAACGATCGTTTCGTTTTCGACTTTTCGTCGTCGTTTTCTTAACGAAACGATCGCTTTTCTGAAAAATAAAACGTTAACATCCCTAGGTGTTAGTGAGCTTAAAAATTGATTGGAGTGCACTTTTAAACCGTTTCAAACATGATTTGATCATTTGAACAAGGAGCGAGAATAATTAAAACAAAACATGTTGCTTTCAATTATCTTTCACTTGTCTTTGTGGCAATCACATAAAGTGAAAAAGTGTCACATTTTCCGATATATGTATTTTACCAATGTTCTTCGTGGCATTTCTATTTAATGGAATAAACGAAGACGACAATCATTTCACATTATATAATTATTTTCTGCCTGATGTTCAAATATTCAAATATATCCGATACAACATTTTTAAAATATAGAAAGATGAGCGAACGTATCCATATTTTGAAAGGCCATAATAAAGAGAGCAGCTGAAATCTTTAGAATGATGGATAACGAGATCAATGCGTGATCTCCTCTTTTTTCTTAATCTCCAGATTAAATAATGCTATTTCTCCTCTTGTTATTAATCTCCAGACCAGTTAACCGATCTGGATTAAGGAGATCTTATTCTAAAGTTTTCAGTTCAGAGTAAACATTTATTAGTGTCTTTGCTGCACAATGTAAACCAAGTAACCAAATTATTATAAAACATATTTTTGGGAATATTTTTATATTGTTTTGAGCACCACTGTTTACAGTGGGATTCATAAAACAATGGAATAGAAAGACCACTGTTATAGTTAGGGTCAAGTTGTATGGTTCTCACTATGATTACTGTAAAGTATGTCTTGCATGCTAATTTAAAAACTTTTCTTTGATTTAGATGAGAAAGTTTTCAAAGGTTTTTAAACTCTTCTTTCGATAACATTATCGTGAGAATTTTATCCCATTCTAGGCAACATTATTAACCTTGTCCGTCCCTGACACGCCCTCGGGTTTATTATTAAATCCCTCGCGGTTTAAATTTACATTGATTTTTTAATTTTTCTGTGAGTAAATGATACATTTAAATAAATTATTTTTCTAAGAAATTTTTCGTATTGAAGTTTAGGAGAATTCATAAAAATGCATGTAATAATAGAACTTGATGACACTTTTCTAATCCTTGTATACTTGCATGAAAAATAATTAATTATGTCCCAGATAGGACTAGCATGAAACTGCATAATTTTAAATATAGCATCGTGCACAGCAGAACTGCATGTGCCAATTGGAACTTAAATAATTTACTGAACTAGGGTGATAACCTTGAATCTCTTTTATTTTTCAAACTATGGGGCCCATACAACTGTGGAACTATGGGACCCATACAACATTTGGTACTATGGGACTCATACAACTGTGGAACTATGGGAACCATACAACTGTGGAACTATGGGACTCATACAACTGTGAAACTATGGGACTCATACAACTGTGGAACTATGAGACCCATATAACTGTGGAACTATGGGACTCATAAAACTGTGGAACTATGGGACTCATAAAACTGTGGAACTATGGGACTCATAAAACTGTGGAATAGGAAGAGGAAATTTAAGCAATCTAACGTACGTATTTGTGTTGTTGTTATGAAGCAAACAGTCTTACTGTAGAAGCTTGAAAATAAAGCTATTAAGTTATATGAGTGCACTGCACAATTGGATTGTTTCATGTTCATAGAACTATTTTAAATCATGACTTTAATCTAACAGTTGTCTTACTGTTTTTTTCTCTCTCTTTCTCTAGTCTTTTCTTAAATTTTGTTTGCCGCGCTTTATTTCCGGAAATATGAAAACGTGAAGAAATAATTAAACAAGATTAAAACAGAAATGAAACAATACATACATAAATAAATAAATAGAATCACAATCACACCGCCATCATAGAGAAGATAATTAAATATGAACAAAAGAGAAGACGACTAGAAATAAAATGCCGGAACTAGTTAAACAAGTTGGCTTTCTACATAATGCCGCGTAGCAGGATCAATGCCAGTTTTCTAGATTCAGTTTATCACAGCAGGATTCGGTTAACCAGGGGAGGACTCCACAAGAGAACTTTACATTCATTCTTCATTCATCCTGTTAAAGGGGTTCATTCATTCAGTCATTCAAGTAGCTCTAATGTTGGGAAGGTATATCCTTCTTAACCTCTGTTTCCTTGCCTTCTTCCGCCTTGACGGTTGTTTCTTCTGTTTCCTAGTCTCCTTCCAGCACGCTCAGCTCCCTCTCCGGTATAGGTGGCAGGGGGAGCGGCAGCTGCTGCACCAGCGTCATAGACGGGAGGAGCAGCATAAGAGGACTGATCAGCAGAAGCAGCTTCACGTTCAGCAGCAATGGCATCATTCAAGGAATACAGACCTTCGGCTTCAGAGCAGTCAAAGTTAAACCACCAATCGCAGATGAAGTAGTTCTGGTTCAGAATGGTTCCGTTAGGGCAGAGGAAACTGTACTTGGCAAGTCCACCTTGACCGTCAGCAGTGCAGATATGGAAAGCCTGACATTCAGCCTCAGGGTCAGCATAATAACCTCCATCAACTTGACCATCACAGGTGAAACTGGTCTCAGGGACTTCAGCATAGATTGGGTAATCCTCACCAGGTACACCGGGGATATTACTAGTTAGGGCAGAGAGAGCATCATCTCCAGCAGCAGCATCATAGACAGGGACAGCATCACTAGCAGCTCCATATACTGGTACATCACTAGGGGCAGCATAGCCTGCAGCAGCACCTTCCTGTCTACCTCTCCTTGGAGACTGGGGACGCCTTCCACCTCGTCTCTGGGCTTCAACATCGACAAACAGGCACAGGGCTAAAATATAATAGAAACTTTGAGAAATCAATGTGCTTTAAGCTGAAATGTGTTAAAAGGCAAATCATATACTTTGATAAAAGTAAATCATCAGTTCTTGCAAGACTCTGCTGTATGTCTATTACAGTTTCTTTATGTTGAACTTTTTGCCAGTTTAATTTATTCTTTGTGCGAGGGTTGTAATGTATCTTGGGTTAAAGTGGTAGAAGGTTTATTGATGTTTAGATTCAGACTGTTGGATACTCTGCCTACAAATGATATCATGCTGAGACGAAGCAAAAACAATGGATCCCGCTAAGTAAAGTATTCTGACGGCTTAAATGTATCCAAACATGAGTGGAGGGATGCTTGGAATCCTATTAAAGAAGATGGGAGGGAGGGTGAGCTTACCCAGTCCTAGAGCGATATATTTTATCATGTTGAAGTTAACCCTGAGACGAACTGTGAGAAACTGATACCAATACCTTGAGCGCGCATCTTCTTATACCCTTACCAACGCTCAATCTAGTGCATAGTGCATACTTCACCGCTGAAGGCTGAAGGGGGGGGGGGGGTTGGGGGTTGGCACTTCTTCATAGGTGTCAGAAGATCGCAACACTTGGCAGAAGATTAGAGTTTGGTCAGCGAAGCATCTTCTTTAAACCTAAATTATATTTACATTCATTTATCAAGTTTACTTCCGACATATTTCAGCTCACAACAGTTCTCAGAGTTTATAGAATTCTAGATAAAAAGTAGAAAGAACCTGTAAAATCTTTCCCTGGGATGTTTAGAAATATAAAAATCATATCATAATTGAAAGACTGCAGTATTGTTTTGGTTAATTTTATTGGCGTACTAAGACTAGGGGTATATCAGAAATGATTTTATTTGCATATTTTAAAACGTCCTATAAAACTTTCAACGTTTAATTTTTGATAACACTTTTTGTCCTGGATGATTGCAAATATATATCTAGAACTTTCTTGAACTGGTAGATTTTTTCTAAATTCATTTAGCTAGTTAAGAGGTTGAGTCAAAATAAGTATTGATAAATATTGCTTTATATCGAGTATATATTCTTAAATATGCCGTCGTAAAAACTATCCGAAAACAGGAAAGATGGTCGCTAATCTTTTTTTTAAACGATCGTTTTCAAAAAACATTCATTTTCTAAAAGTTCAAAACGAGTGGGTCGTCTTAAAGAACGATAGTTTTTTTTCCGAAAACGAAACGATCAAACGAGCAAAAAACGAAACAAAACTATCGTTTAACAAGCGTTTTTAACAACGATTTAAAAACGATTAACAACCCTACACACCACAGTAGCTTAACTATGCGTACTTACCATATTAACTTTTTTAATTGTTCACTCACTGCGCTAAAACTTCTTTAAATTTTCTAAAAATTGTTTCGGAGTTTGATTTTGCAGAATAAAGCCACATTATAATGCATCAAGAATAGCTCTTAATTGGGACTTTTTAAACAGAAGAGAAGAGCTTAAATCATTTTAAAAACATTTGAAGATATATAAAAATGTGCATGCAGAAAATAAAAGGTTCTTTCTTGGCTTGTTTTGGCGTCAATGCTCGGAGATAATCCGATATGAGTGACATGGGACGCCCTGTATGAATTTAGGGATGGGCAGTTTTCACCTTTTTGAAAACGACTTTAATCGTTGGATTATGCTGAAAAATATCAGAAGGGTATTTTTACCGTTATAGGCAAATTCGCAAAAGCAAACATATCAAAATAACATTTAAAATGACCTCGCTTTGGAATAAATTATTACCCAATCAAACATTTTTTTTATAAAATACATCCTTTTTCTTCAAATCTAGTATTTTTTGTTTCGTCTTCCGTTTTTAAACGCTTTAGCTAACCCTTATGTTAATCTAAACTTTTACTTTTTTTAAAACAAAGGTTTGTCAGTTTTTAAAAATCAAAACCGAAACGAAAAGATCGTTTTTTGAGCGTAATGCAATGCATACAGGGTGGTTTCTGATTTGTCATTGCTTTTATTCAAAAAAAGGAGTTGTTGATCAAAAAAGGACAAAAGGCTTTTGACACACTTTAAAGCTAACCCGGTCGTATATTTTGATGCGTACCGTTCATAGTTTTCCGGATATCCGTAAATGACGATCTAAAATTCCTTAAACTTGAAACTATACCTTAATTAAAGTGTTTTCATGGTGTAATAAGTGACTTGGCAAACAGATAAACAATTTTACAACTGCAGGGAAACATGTATTTAAGAAAAAGACTCAATAAATTCTGCACAGTCGTCTCCGAAGTCGCCCAGTTTGCTGGTAACCCTTCATGTTAACTTATATTTGATTTATCATATACTTCAATAATCAGCTAATTATAAAATTAAATTTTATGGAGACCACTGTAGGGTGTAAAATACGTACTTCCTGGGATCGAATTTTTTTCCCCATTTGATGAATGTTCGGATAAACCACAGCAGTTTACAGCTTGTAAACTTGAAACCCAGAGTAATACATGTTCCCAATGTAGACTAGTATTTAGACATATGTACATAATAAGTTCATTTGTATCATGACTGGTTTTTATTCATGTGTACGTGTATACAGTCGTCTACACGGCGAATGAGGGATTATGAAGGGTTTAAAAACATCTAGGATAAGTATAGAACTATATAAAGGTACCTGCAGTTCTTGGGTATCTACATTGATCTCATGGATAAGTATTGAACAAGGGATGTAACTGTAGAGTAAGTATAAGTCTTTCTTGGGTTTCTTATATTGATCTTTGATAAGTATTGAATTAAGAATGGAACTACAGAGTAAGTGTAACTCATTCATGGGTAGCTTAATTGATCTTGGGTAAATATTAAATTTTAGGAAGGTACGTGCAGAGTAAGTATAATGCGTTCTTGGGTATCTAAACTGATGTTATGGAAAAGAATTAGACAAGGAAGATGCCAGTAGAGGTAGTATACGTTCTTGGGTAACTAAATTGATCTTCATAGGTTAAATATTGGAATAGAAGATGCAGACTGCAGAGTAGATAATGTGTTCTTGGGTATCTAAACTGATCTTCATAGGTTAAATATTGGATTAGAAGGTGCAGACTGCAGAGTAGATAATGTGTTCTTGGGTANTTAAGTAACCCTCCATATAATAGAGCAGCATGTCATATTCCCTTTAAGTAACCCTCCATATAATAGAGCAGCATGTCATATTCCCTTTAAGTAACCCTCCATATAATAGAGCAGCATGTCATATTCCCTTTAAGTAACCCTCCATATAATAGAGCAGCATGTCATATTCCCTTTAAGTAACCCTCCATATAATAGAGCAGCATGTCATATTCCCTTTAAGTAACCCTCCATATAATAGAGCAGCATGTCATATTCCCTTTAAGTAACCCTCCATATAATAGAGCAGCATGTCATATTCCCTTTAAGTAACCCTCCATATAATAGAGCAGCATGTCATATTCCCTTTAAGTAACCCTCCATATAATAGAGCAGCATGTCATATTCCCTTTAAGTAACCCTCCATATAATAGAGCAGCATGTCATATTCCCTTTAAGTAACCCTCCATATAATAGAGCAGCATGTCATATTCCCTTTAAGTAACCCTCCATATAATAGAGCAGCATGTCATATTCCCTTTAAGTAACCCTCCATATAATAGAGCAGCATGTCATATTCCCTTTAAGTTACCCTTCATATAAAAGAGTGGCATGTCATATTCCCTGTAAGTAACCCTCCGTATAATAGAGCAGCATGTTCCATTCCCTTTAAGTTACCCACAGCATAATAGAGCAGCATGTCCTATTCCCATAAACGCTTTAAATGATCAAGAATAGATGAGATGTTTATCTGATTGAATTTGTTTTCTCAAGAAAAATGACCTGCACATTTCTGATACAAAAGTATAAACTTTTCAATCTTGAAAAACGACCATATCCTCCACATTATCTTAAAAACAGAGGTTCAGAGGTTTACCGTCAAGAATAGGACATGAAGCTCCATTTTAAAATACAAAAACAGTCCCTTTAAGGTTCGCCACGTTTTTAATAAATATCGGGTAACACAATGTTCTGTTAGCCTGAACTACGTTATACATTATTAACTATTTACGTTTGTAAACTTATATGTAAAACCCATTATTCATTTGTACTGCTCTTCAAATGAATACCTAGCATGATTAACTTTCATGTCATTAACCAGTAAATAGGTAACATGATAGTCTTAATCATGTGATATAGATAACAACATTGACATTAATAGCCGACGAATTGTACCTGGATAGATACGGGTTTGAGAACAGTTTATGGAGTAGGGTGTTTACTACAGGTTGAACTTGGAACAGAGCAAGGTTCGGACTGAAAGAAGGGTAAAGAGGTGAAGATCTACAATAAATTGTTCAAAGAATAAATCTTTAATCCTATTAAAAACAAAGATCAAAAGTCGACAGTGTTATCTGTTCCAGTAGTATATTATATATATATATATATTATAAATATAAATATATGTATTATATATATATATATATATATATATATATATATATATATATATATATATATATATATATATATATATATAAGCAGAACTTGAAGTGCATTCTGCAAAACTCAGACAAATGCTGGTTCTAGGAGCAGTAAATAATACAGTTTACAGGACAGTTAACAATTTGGATGAAGGTTCTTTGGATATAGAGATGAGAAGGATGAGAATGAGTAGGATGAGGATGAGTATGATGAGGATGAGTAGGATAAGGACAAGTAGGATAAGAATGAGTAGGATAAGATTGAGTAGGATAAGAATGAATAGGATACGAAATGAGTAGGATAAGAAATGAGTAGGATAAAAATAAGTAGGATAAGAATGAGTAGGATAAGAAATGAGTAGAATAAGAAATAAGTAGGATAAGAATGAGTAGGATAAGAATGAGTAGGATAAGAATGAGCAAGATAAGAATGAGTAGATGAGAATGAAAGAAAATAATTAAAAATGTTTTAAAGTCTATGATTTTACAACCTTTCAAAAATCCAATTGATTAAAATGTTGATAAATTTATAGGTAACGATTCTGGTGTTTATTATTTTGACTAGTATGACCCCTTGATACCACAAGTATACAATACATAGCTTACAACCCATTAGTAATGGTTAATATAATTAATTAAACAATAGGTAATAATTCATGAATAATACACACTAAGGGACTGTATTCTAACCATTTATAGAGTTGTATATTCGATTCACAACGGTACCCTTGTATTCTTATTCTAATAGTTGAAACTTAATATTTTCTATCGTGATTCTGCCGAGGTTTGATCCATCACCATCACCATCACCGAATTTTAAATCGACAAGAGTTGCGGCCAATATTTTCTGGAAAACTAAAACAAAAGACAAGTGATTAATATTTTCAATGTCAAAGGCCACAGAAAAGTACAAGTGGGCCTAGCTACTACACGTACTCCTTTATCGTGAACACTCTCTTTGAATACTGGAGGTATGAGTATTATGCCTAGTTCATATTTAATTGAATACTAAAATTGATTGTGGATCGTCTAGGTCAGTTTTTACCCGGGATAATTGGTGTATAACCCTTCTCTACCCCTCTGGTTGACTGATTATGCATCTCTGAAGGGACTGATCTCAATTTTATCCATTTCATTATTTCGACCACTCTAAAGATAAACGTAAATCTCAAAAGTGAACATTTTTTATTACAATCACAAATTTTCATCAATTTTAAGCAGACTTTTTTCGTATTTATCGGACCTTACTAGAGATGGGCATCGTTTTTATCAATAAAGAATTACAAAACAAGTAAACATTTTCGCGAACGATCGTGTCGTTCAGAATAATTAACGAACGATGGACGAATGAATTGAATTATTTAGAGAAATAAAAGTTTTAAAAAAACATTAGTTTTTTCAAAACAAACGAGAATAACAAAAAAAGGAACAGTTTATAATTGTTAACGATCGTTTGCATTTTTATGATCAGTCTGACCGTTAACGAACATGAAAAATAACGAAAGAATTGAAAGAAAAAACAGCGGCCATCTCTAGACCTTAAATTATCTAATTTGGATCCACAGTAATCGCAAACTAAAACCAGATTAAATCAATTATAAAATGAGACTCTAATTAAAGTTTAAAGGGACTGTTAAGGTCCAATAAAAGTGGGTATAGGCTGATGCCTATACATTTTATGAGTTGATCGCAACCAATATTAGTTTTATCAGAGCAGCCGGTTTTAGTTGCTTCTTCTGCTTACATTTACAAGTAAATACTATACAGGAACCAAAATCAAAATTGAAAAATTTTCTGTTTGGAAAACAAGAATAGCTTCATTATTTGTGCTCGCACGATGGATTAAAAGGTACAGGGTAAATCCGACATGACACTCTATCAATGGAGGAACACTTGAAATTACTTTTACAGTCCCTTTATGAGAGTACAAAGGAGTTTTCAGAGACTAATTAAAACACGAAATCTTGAGTTTTTCTGTTAAATATCTTCTTTCCTTCTCCTTCCTTGTTATACATATGCAGCGTTATCCAAAAATGATTAAACTTTAAAGATGATGATACGGAATTTAGCAAAGCTTTTTATTTACATTAATTGATCCCAGCAGCTGTTCACTTGTTTAACTCGCAAATCAAGACGTTTATCTCTTTCCTAGTGTTTGCAGCGGAAGTGTATTTTACTTGCTCTCAATTGCGAGCCCATAAATTCCGAGCAATTCTGCGCAATTCTACTCAATTCCGCTTATTCCGCACAACCCTACTTTCACCGCGTTTTAAGGCATGTATTAAAGTCAGACAGATCATTTCAACCTTCAGATATAAGCATACTTTAACATCAAAATATCATGCTTTGTGGTTAAAACTGTATTTGCCTTGAATTATAAACATGTAAACTAAAACTTCCTTGTTGCCTATTTTGTGTTTATAAATGTTGAATAATAATAATATTTTTGTATTCAACAATTCAAAAGTCTTGATCGATGTTTTGTCCATTGAAAACCAGGTATATTGGGTATACAAAGGTTAATAATATGTCTGAGCCAAGGAGAGGGGGGGGGGGTATACGACAAATTAAATTTTTATTGTTATTTTTTCACAATAGAATGTCATTTTAGAACGTTTATAGGTGGTTTAATGAATTCTACACTGAATACTATAATTTCTTATAATCAGTTCCGACTATAGATAAATAAATGTTCCGACCGAATCATATTTAATATTCATTTCCTTAAAGCATTTTTAAAATTCCTCCGTACTTTGTCTAAACCAAAATTGACAGAATAGTTGTCAAAAATTTTACTGAAACACAACTTTGCTTTTTTAATATGTATTCTGTGTTTAAGAATCTGTTTGTGTTTTTGTTTGTACTGTGTATGTTGTATTGTGTTTATGTTTGTACTGTGTTTTGTACTGTAAGTGTAAATGTTGTGGGGGGGTGGGGGTGTTGTTGTATTGTAAGTGTGTGTGTTGTATAGTATGTATGTGTTTGTGTGAGATCTTGTTCTGTCATTTCAGATTAATGCAGTCAACCGGTGTAGACATGGTCAAGGTATCTATCTATCTATCTATCTATCTATCTATCCATCTATCTATCTATCTATCTATCCATCTATCTATCTATCTATCTATCTATCTATCTATCTATCTATCTATCTATCTATCTATCTATCTATATACAGATTCTAATGTTTTTCTAATGTTAGAACTTCAATAAAGAAGTCAAACTATGTATTTGTCCAGATGGAACGTTATTTTGTTCATTTGGAACGTTACATGTCCCGCATTGAACATGACCTCTCAATGAACTGTATATGCAAAGTTTTGGGTCGTCTGTACAGTATAATCCTTTGTGGGTAACCCTGTCCTATCTATCTATCTGTCTTACTAATCGCTCCAAACTCTAATTTTCCTATAATTCTGAAAGTTTTTTTATCAAGCTAGAATGGAAGAGAAAGGATGATAAAATGTAGGATGAAAGGTAAATATGGATAAAATGTAGGATAAAAAGGAAAAGATCTTTAAAATGTAGGATGAAAAGGAAAAGATGTATAATATGTAGGGTGAAAAGGAAAATATGTATAAAATGTAGGATGAAAAGGAAAATATGCATAATATGTAGGATGAAAAGGAAAATATGTGTAATTTGTAGGATGAAAAGGAACATTATGTATAAAATGTAGGATGAAAAGGAAAATATTTATAAAATGTAGGATGAAAAGGAAAATATGTATAAATGTAGGATGAAAAGGAAAAGATGTATGAAATGTAGGATGAAAAGTAAAAGGTGTATAAAATGTAGGATGAAAAGGAAAATATGTATAAAATGTAAGATGAAAAGGAAAAGATGTATAAAATGTAGGATGAAAAGGAAAATATTTATAAAATGTAGGCTGAAAAGGAAAATATGTATAAAATGTAGGATAAGACGGAAAAAATTGATAAAATGTAGGATAAGACGGAAAAAATTGATAAAATGTATAGGAAAAGATGAATAAAATTTAGGATAAATTGAAAATGTAGGATGAACCGTAAATCAAGGATGAACTGTTAATGTAGGATGAACTGTAAATGTAGGATTAACTGTAAATGTAGGATAAACTGTTTATGTGGGATGAACTGGAAATGTAGGATAAACTGTTAATGTAGGATGAACTGTAAATGTAGGATGAACAGTAAATGTTGGATGAATGTAAATGTAGGATGAACTGTAAATGTAGGATGAACTGTAAATGTAGGATAAACTGTTAATGTAAGATGAACTGTAAATGTAGGATGAACAGCTGGTGGAAGGATGAATAGATATATAAAAGAATAAATAACTGTATTCTATGGTTGGGCTGAACTGGACTAAAAAAACAGAGTTTAAAGGTTTGAAAGGTTTAAAAGGATTAAAAGATTTAAAATGTTTAAAAGGTTTAAAAGGTTTAAAATGTTTAAAGGGTTTAAAATGTTTAAAAGGTTTAGAATGTTTAAAATGTTTAAAATGTTTAAAAGGTTTAAAATGTTTGAAAGGTTTAAAATGTTTAAAAGGTTTAAAATGTTTGAAAGGTTTAAAATGTTTAAAATGTTTAAAAGGAGGTTTAAAATGTTTAAAATGTTTAAAAGGTTTAAAATGTTTTAAAAGGTTTAAAATGTTTAAAATGTTTAAAAGGTTTAAAAGGTTTAAAAGTTTTAAAAGGTTTGAAATGTTTAAAATGTTTAAAAGGTTTAAAATGTGTAAAATGTTTAAAAGGTTTAAAAGGTTTAAAATGTTTAAAGGGTTTAAAATGTTTAAAAGGTTTAGAATGTTTAAAATGTTTAAAATGTTAAAAGGTTTAAAATGTTTGAAAGGTTTAAAATGTTTAAAAGGTTTAAAATGTTTAAAAGGTTTAAAATGTTTAAAATGTTTAAAAGGTTTAAAATGTTTAAAAGGTTTAAGGTTTAAATGTTTTAAAAGTTTTAAAAGGTTTAAAAGGTTTAAATGTTTTAAAAGGTTAAAAAGGTTTAAAAGGTTTAAAAGGTTTAAAAGATTTAAATGTTTTAAAAGGTTTAAGAGGTTTAAAAGGTTTGCTCCCATTCAGTGAATTGAAGAATTTAACACCTTTGATCTTCTGCAGTCCAATATTAAATTGAAAGAATGAAGGAAGAATAAAATCATGTAACATGTAACACCTCTCACCCCTTTATTAAACCTACCTCCCTTTTTTCTTTTCACTCAGTCCGCCCTCTTACCCCCCCCCTCCCCCAATCGCAAACAAGTATTTTGTCCTTTTTTTACAGTGTATTGCGATACCATATGATTTACTACCCCCAACCCAAACACCACCCCCTGCCCAATTATTTTTTAACGTCTACGTATCTTCTTTTTTAAGTATTTGTTCCCATTGATTTTATATCGTTTCCTTTAACACCTACCCCCTCCTATATCCCTTTTCTCTTTCTTTACCTTTGGTTAAATCCCCCAGACTTCGAAACCACAGAAATGAATTCACAGTTAAACTGTATCATTCCTACACCACACAGTTACACACATCAAACAAGCATAGTTCATCAGAATTAAACTAACCTACCTCATCCCTCTATGTTGGCCCAACTAGAAAAAGGTTAAGGTTGGCTGCCAGCTGCCTGCCGGGTCAAGTCGGCTGACACCAAGCAACGCAGGCCAGAAAAAAACCGGTTCCATGCGGCGGTATCTAACCATTATTTTTTGTACATATTTGCTAAGAAAACAGTGAACATTCCCTTTAAAGGGACTGTAAGCGTAATTTCATGTGACCCTACATGCAAAGAGGGCAATGTCCGATTCACACCGGTTCCCTTGAAACCTTTGACTGTTCATTGAGTCGAGAGATCTTCCTGTTTTACTTTAACAGAGTTTCCCAATATGCAAAAGTAAATTATTACTTTCTGCCACTTTTATATATATATATAAATATAAAATAGCAATCATATTCTTTAGCAATTAAAAGAGTTTCAGTAGATTAAAAGAGATGATCAGTTAAAGGTTTAAAGGGTACTGTTGTGAATCGGGGATGCAACTCTTCAAATGGAAGGTTTGTTGAAATTATGCTTACAGTCCCTTTAAGGATGAAGGGAGGACTAAGGTTTACTTTATGCAAATGACCGGGTAGGATGATAAAGTATATGCTCTAGGCCTGATTTTACTAAATATATCAAGTTTAATGATGGGAATTGTATACATAACCCTTCTATACTCCATGGGTGGTAAAATGGATTTAGTGGGAGATAGAATTCATCTAAACATGAACCATCCACTTTATACAAGCTTAGGCTTTAACATAACATGACCTTACAACCTAGACCTAGACCTAGACCTAGACCTAGACTTACACCTAGACCTAGACCTAGACCTAGACCTAGACCTAGACCTAGACCTAGACCTAGACCTAGACCTAGACCTAGACCTAGACCTAGACCTAGACCAAGACCTAAACCTAGACCTAGACCTAGACCTAGACCTAGACCTAGACCTAGACTTGTACCTAAACCTAGACCTAGACCAAGACCTAGATGATCTGAAAGTTTGATAATAAAAATTAAATCCTAGAATGTATTTCTCATTCCCAAGTTGAGTTTGAATTGATTAAAACATGAAACTCATGTTGGTCCGAGTTTAAAGTGTTTACATTCGGAATCTTTTATTTCATACAATACAGGAGGGTTGGTAATAAACATTTTATTGAACAGGATGACTCTATAAAAACATGAATGCATAAACAAACATTGAAATATATTAGTCAACAAAATTGCTTATTAGCGTGAAACCACACAAGAAGGCATATTTATGTAAGGAACATAATCTCTTTATGAAATAAAATATGTACTAAAGTTAAAAACTTACTTGCATCGTGAAAAAAATAACATGTTCTTAAAAAAATATTAGTTGTGGCACAGTATTTACCCAATGTGTACCAAATTGAATTGTACCAAACATGTATCCAATAAAAATTAGTTCACACTACATGGCTGAACTTTATATATATAGATATATTTATACGTATATAGATATATATATACGTACTCATTTTTTAAGGCTTTCAGGGCGTTGTTTCAGGGCGATTTGCGCCCCCCTTTCCTATTTTAACTTTTTTATTTTTACTCTGAAAGTGGCCTTTTTAAATCATTCTAAGAAGTTGGCGAATTTTTCTGTTTAAAATAGACGCATTTTCAAAATAATAATTGTCTAAATTTGTTCCTGACAAAATTCTTTAATTAATTTTGTGATCCATAAACCTTCCTTGGGTAAATGTGAGTTGTCTGATCAGAATAGCATTTTTTACGTTTTTTATACAAACAAACAGACAGACAAGGAAATTATACATAT
Organism: Eurytemora carolleeae; assembly: GCF_000591075.1. Taxonomy (NCBI): domain Eukaryota; kingdom Metazoa; phylum Arthropoda; class Copepoda; order Calanoida; family Temoridae; genus Eurytemora; species Eurytemora carolleeae. Next base: position 495,055 of record NW_019396152.1, read on the forward strand.
ATAACTAGACATTGTAATCTGTTTGTGTGTTTGTGTGTTTGTGTGTCCGTTTATAACTCCTATAGTCCAATCTGCCTCAAATTTTGTTTCGGGAAATTGTTAGAACCATGTCCTTGGATTGGTTTAAAAATTCTAAGTAAAGTTGATTTTTGTAAAGAAAGTTTAATTTCCCGGGTAAGCTGGGTTCCATAGCTAGTGTTTAATATTTTAAACAAGAAGATTTCTTCTAAAAATTCACAATTGTCATTGTGGCTCAAAAATAGCGTCTTTCGGTTAATCTGAAAATGTGTCTACGCGAAGGGCATGATCTGGATATGGATAGGATATATTGGATCTCCAGACACGAGTCCTAATCTGGGGGGGGTTTAAGGCACTAGAGAGGAAGATGAGAATTGAAACCTGCCAACTCAATAAGTATCTTCTATAAGACAAACATAGAAACAATTGGCTCGAGTTAGAAGTCTATGAATCAAACTGTGTCAAAATAATTTAAACAATCAATACGTCAACTATATAGCATACGCACATATATACAAAAAAATATATATATATATATATATATATATATATATATTTTATAGTGATGTGATAAACTAAAGAATAATAGGCTGGAATTTAAACTGAATTTGGGTCTTCATTGTGGGAAAACAAACGGAACTGATTTGACGCAATTTAAAGCGTCGTGGGAATAAAAGTGAAGAATGATACGCACATCCTCAATTCAAAATATTGTAACGGAAGTGTTTAGATTTCCCCCTGGTGAATTCTTGTGATGAAAATTTAAACTTTGGAAATGGTCTTTTTATTGAGTATCAAAGAATTTTTGAGTAACCCTTTATTTCAAGAGCTTGTTGCATCCCCGATTTACAGCTGTATTCATCAAATCATTTTCTGACCTTTTGTTGTTTTTCAGTTTGAAAATTGATAATTTTATGTTCAGTCTCTATGTACTTGCACAGACACAAGAACTAAGAAGGGAAATTGGTAGAATGCTAATGAAAATTACAATTCCATCAGACGTTTTATTTAACCATGGCAAATTTAGTTTTTTCATAATTTTTATAGTGCTTCCAACGAATTCTTTAACATACAATTATTAGTTATATTTATAAATCACAAAATTATTTTATCAGAAAATATTCATCAGAATTTTCCTCCTCATGCGCGCCTGCATGCGTGTAATATAAAAAAGTCTTAATTTTGGAAAAGTAACTTTTCATTCCATTTTTCTAATATATTATTTAATTATTATTAGAGGTGAGGGGGAGGGGGGGGGTCTGCTAATATTCTAATATTTGATGACTTGGACATTTTTACCTAAAGTTGATAAATTCAAATGAAAATGGGGCGTTAAAGCTGCTAGCATAGTAGATCTTTTCAAGCTTAAATATTTTGTTTAACAATCTGAAAAAGAGATTGAACGCTTTTTCCAAAGATTATACCTGTATCCCTTTATTTTGAAAATATAAAAATTAAATGTATATATAGCAAATATTAATAAATCCAGGGATATTGTTGTTTGAACCATGTATGATATATAACGTAATTTCATTTTGTATCTTATGCATTGAAAAAAAAACCTTTTGATATTTTGAATGTGAGAAATGTTGATCAGCAGTGATTTGAAGAGATATAAGCATATTTTGCTTTTAAAGCCGCTTCACGCTCACTTTTTCATTAACAAATTTACCATTGAAATATTCCTCTTCAAGTCACCACTTTTCTTCGTAATTGTAAAACTCAATTTATTCCCGGGTTTTTTGGTTTAAATTGGACCATTTTTAAAGGCAATAAGAGTGGAAATTTTTTCGAAAATTTTTTTAATTTAACATTCCATTGCTCATTTAGTGGGGTCATGTCAGTTGTCACAAAAAATGTATCTATTTACCAATTCATTTATCTTCCATTTAAATAGTTCATTCATCTTTTCATCTTTAAATTCATCCTTTTATTAAAAATTTTGTTTTTCTATTCATTCTTTCTTTATCTTGCCTTTAAATGGTTATTTAATTTATTTATCATTAAATATACTTCTTTATTCAATTATCTATTCATCTATTTAATCCTTCTTTATCTTGTCTTTAAACAGTTATTTAATTTATTTATCATTAGATACATTTCTTTATTCAAATATCTATTCATCTATTCATTCCTCTTTTATCTTCAATTTAAATGTTGTTTTCATATATTCATTCTTAATTTAATTTCTTCCTTCCTCTGTTTAAATCCTAACTTCCTCCTTAATAAATGCATCTTTTAGTTTCAGAGCTTCAAGTCATGCATATGTCGGGGACTTGTATTAAAGAGGTTTCGTGACCTTTTAGATGGATATATTGTGTTGAATCTTGGGCAAATTTGTCTGGGGCCGGGTAACTGATGGTAGGGAGGGGGGAGGTTATTGGCATNAAAGGAAGTTTGGATCTCCATGAATATTATCCCTTTCTGAGTGCGCGTTGGTTGGTTGGACTGAGAGACTGCAACGGTTAATGGCGAGGTATCGCTCCGGGCCGGAATTCATCTTAAAAGCACACGAGCCTAACCTGCAATATTAATAGTAGTTTAATTTTAGAGTATATAGGTTTAATACTAGAGAATGGGCGCTAATGAAGAAGACGTTTTATGAATTAATCATTCTGAAACAAAGCTTGAAAAATGAAGATTTCGGCGTTATTTAAATATACCCTATTTGAAATATGACGCATAAATATGGGGCTGTATCTGTTTCTGGGTCGTGCTACGCATACACCACATTGCGTCAGTATTTGATAAAAAGCCTAAATGCGGTCCGCGCATCATGATTAATTTGTGAGGAATGTTTTGGGTTCAACGAAATCATACTTAGCCTTGTTTATAACAGTGGAGACTTATTTCCGGTAACTCATAAATTCATTAACTAATTCATCAACATATTCTTCAGCGTATTCATTAACTCATTCATCAGCTTATTTATAAAATCATTCATCGGTTTATTCATTAACCTATTCATCAGCTTATTCATAAACTCATCCATTAGTTTCTTTATTTACTCATTCTTTATCGTTTCAGTAAGTTATTCATCAGCTTATTCACTAACTCATTCATTAGCTTATTTATCAACTCATTAATCAGCTTATATGTTAACTCATTTATCAGTTTATTCATTAACTCATTCATTGGCTTATTCATAAGTTCATTCATCAGCTTATTCTTTAACTCATTCATCAGCTTATTCATAAACTTATTCATCGGCTTATTCATTAACTTATTCATCAGCTTATTCAGAAACTCATTCATCGGCTTATTTATAAATTCATCCATCAGCTTATTTATAAACTCATTCATCGGCTTATTCATTAAATCATTCATTAGCATATATATAAACTCATTCATCAGTTTATTCATTAACCTATTCATCACCTTATTCATGAAATCATTCATCAGTGATTCGTTAACTCATTCATCAGCTTATTCATTAACTCATTTACCAGCTTATTCATAAACTCATTTATCGGCTTATTTATTAAATAATTGATTAGCTTATTAATTAACCTATTCATCAGCTTATTAATTACTTCGTTCATCCGCTTATTCATTAACTCATTCATCAGATTATTCATTAACTCATTTAACAGCTTATTCATTAACTTATTCGTCAGCTTATTCATTAACTCATTCATCCGCTTATTCACTTAGCTCATTCATTAGCTTTTTCATTAACTCATTCATGAGCTTATTCATAAAATCATTCATTGGCTTATCATTAACTCATTTATCAGCTTATTCATAAACTCATTCATCGGCTTATTCATAAACTTATTCATCAGCTTATTCAATAACTCATTCATTGGCTTATTCATTAACTCATTCATTAGCTTATTTATAAACTCATTCATCAGCTTAGTCATTAACTCATTCATCAGCTTATTCATAAACTCAATCATCGGCTTATTTATTACCTCATTCATTATCTTATTCATTAACTTATTCATGAGCTTATTCATTAACTTACTCATCATCTTAGTCATTAACTCATTCATCAGCTTATTTAATAAACTCATTCATTAGCTTATTCATTAATTCATTAATCATTATCTTATTCAGTAACTCATTTACCAGCTTCACTATAAAATCAGTCATCAGCTTATTGATTAAGTCTTTCATCAGCTTATTAATCTAGAAGTATACAATTTTTAAAAACAATTAGTAAAATCTCTATTCGTTTTTATCAGTTACTTTTGCAGAGTAATATTCTCAACTGCCTGAGTTTAAAAAAAATGTTTTTTCTTTAAGTTTTCTTCTGTTCTTGAGGCAAGGCCATAGACACCCTACATGAAAATATCGTGAGATTAAAATCTAATGTAGAATCCACAAAAGTGATTCCTTTAGCTCTAAGTATTACCAAGCAGTCGCCCAAAATTGCAGTTTTTTTATTACCACAACCATCAGCTGTTTTGTTACAAGTGCCTTGCTCAAAACAACCAAAGGTCAATATATTTATAAAGTTAGTGATTAAATGTAATTAATATCAATAAATAATCAAATATCAATCTATCTATACATAATCCATATATAACTCTTGCAAAAACACAAACCTTGAGCAAGTTTGGTGAAGTATCTTTTTAAAGATGATGCCTGGCTTCTAAAGCTACCGCTTTAATTTAGTTACGCGCGTATTCAGTTTAATATTACGCGCATATGCAGTTCAGTATTACGTAAGTATTTAGTTCAATAAGTATTCAGTTCAATATTACGCGCGTATTCAGTTCAATATTACGCGCTTGATGTAGAATTATTGCAAGTTGCGTGCATATATACAACCAAGCACATTATCACATACATTGGAAAATTAATTATTGTTTTCTACAAATACAATAATACAATAATACAATAATACAATAATACAATAATACAATAATACAATAATACAATAATACAATAATACAATAATACAATAATACAATAAAACAATAATACAATAATACAATAATACAATATTACAATAATACAATAATACAATAATACAATAATACAATAATACAATAACGCAAACATATATCCAATAATTCAATAATATAATGATGCACACAATGTTTGAATCAAGTATGAATTAGATATCAATCTATATAATTTTGAAAACTGATTATTTTCAATTGTGGATTCCCGACAAAAGTGCCCATTTCTACTGCCGAAAAACATCTAGTGATTGCCAGAATTGAGCACTTTCAAGCCAAGAAAAGTAATATCTTCAACATTTTTTAACAGTGATCAAATAAAGGTTTCAAGGATACGGTTGTGCAGTATCGTTAATTTCCGTCTTTGCATGGAGGGTCACTTGAAATTACGCTTACATTCCCTTTAAAGGGGGCGTGTGTAAATTGGGCATATAACTCTTTAAAGGGTCACTTGGATTCAAGTTAACGGTCCCATAAAGCTCGGAAGGATTACATATTAGATTCAGCACGTGATGACTCACGGGCTGCCGCAGTACATTTGAATTTCCGAGCCGGGTCAACCTGTCCGGTCCCAGTGTGTACTGTACCTAGATTTATGGACAGGACAAGCCGGTGCAACAAGGTTGACACGGTCAAGGTTGAATTTACTTTTACTAAAAGGGCAGAAGTGCGTGGACTGATGATTTATATTAAAGAATCTTAACATTTAAGTTTTAATATTTTTAACGGTCTCTACTCACTTTAACACTAAACACACAGAACACCTTCTTTCTCTTGTAAGAGAATTGAACTGAAAACTTTAGAATTGGATACCGGTCGTTTAATCTAAAAATCCACTGTGGACACTTTTGATTTCAGCTCAATCCGCTCTTTTTCCCTCTTTTTGGATTTTGACCCATGAAAGTTCTCTTATTAAATATGAGACAAAAAAAATTTCGCGGCTTCTGATTGGATCTTTGAGATTTTGCATACACCACTCTGATTGGTTGATTTTCATAAACTTTACTGGATACAAACCTAAAGATTAAAAAATCTTAAGATTAACAGGAAAAGGAGATCAAGTATTGTAAAGCTTTTAGCTCTGTTGATATTAATGAGTTTAATCCTAGACAAGATTATAGATATCATGCTTACATAGGTTCATCGTGCCGTTGTAATATATTATGTATAAAGATGAGCATTGTATTTGGGTGTTTTTAATATCAAGAGCTGCTTCAATAGAATGTTAGTGTTAACAATAATTCAACATGATATTCTTGTTTTAACCTAAATTTTCTCTGATATTCACCAAAACTATCTATGTAAAATGTTGATCAAAGCTGTTTAACAAATCGTTTTCATTTAGGTTTGAGCCTAATACACCTGTATTCTGTTAGAGTAAAGCGTTTGCATAATCTAACATGAAACTTAAAAAAATAACATCTCTTCAAAAAAACAAATCGTAAAAACTAAATATTTAAAAACAAACTATTAAAACTATACCCACCTCTATGCACATTATACACATATAAATTACACCTACTCAATTCGATCTATAAATGAGAATTCAATTCATTCTGTGAATGAGAATTCAATTCATTCTGTGAATGAGAATTCAATTCAATCTGTGAATGAGAATTCAATTCAATCTGTGAATTAGAATTCAATTCAATCTATAAATGAGAATTCAATTCAATCTATGAATGAGAATTCAATTCAATCATGAACGAGAAATTAATTCAATCTATAAATGAGAATTCAATTCAACCTATGAAAGAGAATTCAAATCAACAATCGGCGCGGCCTTTAAAAGTGCTTTTTTCAAGCATTGATTGATTTCCAACATATTTGTAAAATCTACATTTTTCTTTGCAACTTTTTTTCAATGTTGACCGGCCATGAACCTTCCCCCTGGGGTCATGCAAGATAACAGAAAAAATTTTATTTCTATTGTCGTACTATACTTACACAAGGATCTCACTGCAACAAATTTAAGCTAGAAGGCTGAGATCATATGGTTAATTTTGTCATTTTGCCATTTATTGAGTACAAACCAAAGGGAATAGAATATATATTAGAGTGGAATTTAAACAATCCCTCGGTTTAAATTTTGTCAGTCCCTTTCAGCCTGAAAGGGAGTTCAAAGTGTACAAATCATGCAAATGTTCACAAATTATATGCAGTAGAGTACATTAATACAGTATGTTCCCTAGACTTTCCATTTTAATTTCGATTTTTCAAAGCTTTTAAATAAACTTTATAAAATTAATTAGGTGAATAAAAAACATCATTTGATTTAAAGTTATAACGGAAAATCATCGTTTGTAAAGTGAAAGGCATAGAGTCTATGTGAAATGATCATTGGTCAATTATGAAACCAGCCTATTTCATAATTTGGTTTTCTTTTAATATTAATTTTAGATTTTCTAAAAAATGATGTTCCAGGGCCCAAAAGGTTATAGAGCACAAATATGTGAAGTACACCTGCAGTATGGAAACAGTACAGTTTAACACTTTTTTCTAATAAATTCAACTCTAAGATATATTCTATTATATTTGGTACAAACAGACAAACAAGCCCCATATATACATATATAGAAGATATATTTCATAAAAATTGATAAATTCAGACTTTTCTAGAAGATTCCCTCCGTCAGTTTTTACTTGCCAATGCTTTGAGACGGTCAGCTTGTTCATCAGTTAGTTCATAGATCTTCTTTACTTCATCTATACTAGTCACAGGTTCCATAGATTTGATTTCATGCTAAACAAGTTTTATATGAACATACATAGATTAATAAAATACAGATAGAACACTAGATGTCGTATTTCAAGATTTAGGGTTTTTTCGCTTACAATAACCCTAAAGCAGAGGCCCAAAGGAGTTCCGTGCAGGCAGCATTGAATTACAAGACAGAGAGAAAGAGCTTGCGATTAACTCCTTTGGGCCTCGGTCTCCGGGTTATTGTGAACGAAAACCCCTTAAATCTTGAAAAGACGACATATAGTTTTATCTGTTATGTTATTTGTCTGTGTGAAAATAAAACAATGATGTCTTTAAAAAACTACATAAGGATTTAAGTTTGCAGAATAATTTTTTCTTTATTCTTTTAAGTTGTGAAAGATTAAGATTCAAGTTATATACTGATGGCATAGTGAGAATCAGAAAATGGAGAATTATGAAGACGACATTTAAGCATTCTTAAAGTATGTTTTGATGTTTTTACAAAGAAATAAGTTTTACTGATAGCTTATGAATCCCTTTTAAAAGTGAAATACCTGTGCTTTGTGCACACTGCACAATTGCTGTGTTTCATGTTTATTAGATTTTTAAAAATTATAATTTGAATCCAAAGTCGTCTTCCGTTCCCACAGTTTTTTTTTTGTTCTTATAGTACTTTTAGGGATAGCTATTGTTTTTAACTATTTTTAAAATTCGTTATCAAGTAAATATTATTAAGTTGCCTTATAAATTGTATCATTGGCTTAATTAAGCAAACCAAAAAGAATAACAAATTTACATTTAATTTATTCTCTTTATCCCCCAAGGAAAGGAAAATATATTTATCTTAAAGATAGTCTTACCTTAGATAGAACTTCCTGTTGACTTTTAACTTCATGTTTTCTTAATACTTCCTTCTTACTTTTCACTTCTTGCATACTCTTTACTTCATTGATAGATTTGATACCATTCATTTGTCTCACTTCTTCCATACTTTTAACCTCTAGCATTCGCTTGACCTCGCCCAACTTTTTTATTCTTTCTGCCCGTGCAAGCTTATGCTTTGCTTTTACTTGCTCTATACCCTTCAATCTGGCCAGACCTCTGGAATATTCATCATCAAGAAGCTTGTTAATCTTATCCTCCTTTTCAATATCCCTCTCTATAGGTTCCAATAGACCTTCAGGTTTACCTGAATACGGTTGGGCGGCAGCGCTTACGGGAGCCTTTTCTGAATATCCCCTTGGAGCTGCAACGGGTGTGACGGCAGGAAGTTTAGGTTCTGCTGGTAAACTGGGCAGAGGGTCGGAGGAATAATCCTCTCCATCAGATTTTCCAGAATAGCCTACCACTGGCGATCCATCTAATCCTTCTTGTTTAATAAACATCTTAGCTTTCTCACTGTCAAGAGGAATCAAGTTGGCTATCTCCTGGATTGATTTGATTTCCTTAATGTCTTTAACTTCTTGTTTACTAGTTATAGGTGTCATACTCAGGACTTCTTGCATTCCGGTAATGGGCTGTATGCTTTTGATTTCTTCAGCCCGAGCAAGTTCTTGTACATTTACCACCGGCTCAATTCTTTTGACGGTTTGTGTGTTTTCTATTGATTTAATATTTGACACTGGTTGTACACCAGATATATACTTGTCAGAGCTTTCTGGTACTTCAATATCAGAACTGTAGTCATCCCCTACACAATACACATACAGTTACAATATAAGAATATAAAATATGAAATGTGGATAACCTAGGATAACATTTAGTTAAGTAAACTTGTAAAATGCGGATATCCTAGGATAACATTAAGTTAAGTAAACTTGTAAAATGTGGATATCCTAGTATAACATTAAGTTAAGTAAACTTGTAAAATAACAAATTAATTTATTTTCTTTTTGATGCAATAGTTTTTAGTCTTTTAAAACTAGTTACAAACCATTTATTCATTTTTTTTAAAAATTATTTACCATTCGTTCCCACTTCTTCAGAGCCAGTTGCCTTTTCTGAAGATTGTTCTTCATAACCTTTGACAGGCTCATCTTCAATTGACACAGACTCCCATAGCTCATCATTGTGTGGAACACCTACAGCAGCCAACTCATCTTTTAGTTCAGCTAGGTACTGGACAAAATAGTTGGCATGAAGGTAAAAAAAACATTATTCTTTAACATTTATTCTCTCAAAGCAATCAAAATTTCAATCAAATTCCACTACTTCAGTTACAATTATTCAGAACAGACAACTATTTCCATAGTTAAAGCGGGATTCATGGGACTTTTGGATTATTAGAATTTAAATTTGTCCAACCATGGATTTCAAGTTAAACATATGCAAATTACAGCTCATTTGAGATTACGTTCACGATATACTATCAGAACCGTTGGCGTTCTTTCCTTTTATCAGAATGTGAACCACCGTACTTCAAGCAGTATATCGTGGTCTGCATGTAAACATATGCGGAACTTACTTTAGAGAAATAAATCATCCCACAAGGAAAGTTAAACTGCCTTTTAAAATCAGATAATGAGGAGGTCCGGTTTTTGTGGCCGTAAATATACAGTGTGAATAATGAATAAGCTTTACCTTTGAATTCAATGGATCTGGCATCCCCAGGGAGAAGGGAAGAAGAATGAGTGCTCCGGTTAGAATACTCCATATTCCTGGTCTACACATACTAGATATTCTACTGGAGGAGGAGCTGGAGTCCTATATCCCAGATACCTGATCTACACTAGCCATACACAATACAGTATTGTTATATTTAGCATTTTTCATTCATCATAAACAATTGGTATTCAGCCACAGCTCCTTGACAAGACATAGAACTAGATTCAGAGTCTTTAGTTTCTGATATATGATATAGTGGAAAAGGTAGGGCCGGGCAAAGAATGTTCTTAAATTTTAGGGGAAAATTGTCTTGTCTTCTTCTCCTTCGTACCAAATAAACTGGTTAATTTCGTTAAAAACAGATGAATTGTTATTTTAATAATTAATAACCAACTGTTAATTGATTGCAGTAAATTAACTTACTAATACAACCAGAAAGGGGTCCTCCAAAATGATTATTGCTTTATGGGAATTCGAATCAAAGATTAATTATAGACCAACCAAAGACTAACCATGTATATTGTATACACTAACCATATATAATCCTAAATATAGCGCCAAGCAAGCTAAACGTAACTTTTTTACTATAAAATTGAAAGTTCAATTTTAGGGTTAGCTGAAAGGGACTGAGCTTTTGTAACTAACACTAAATTTCTAACCCCTATATTATTGCAACTCAATGTTGTGGACCTTTGGTATTTTACGCTATTAGTTCTGTTGAATCAATATAGCCTGAGTTTAACATATCAAGGTTGCAAAAATATAGAAAAAAACTCAATTCCTTTCTGATAATTGTTTTTTGAATCAAAGTGCAAAAAATCTGAATCTAGGCCGCAATTAATATCAAGAAGACAGCGTATCTTTAATTAGCCCTCAATAAAAAATTGTTATTTTTAGTGGGACATTATTTAATCTTAAAGAAACTGCTTGAAAAGTAAATAATTCTGATAATTTTTCCATGGTTTTCCTGCAATAGAATTGCGTAAGTCAGCAAACCACGATTGAAAAAAATCAGTTTTCAAAATGATGAACATCGTACCTAAGTTATACTTGATCAGACAAAGCTTTCAATGGTACAATTGTAAATCTGAGAGGCCACTTAGAATAGAGAAATTTTTACTTAAATTCAAAAATGTATTATATTAAAAGAATACACTGTTACAATATACAAAACTTTCTAATCATATTAAAATTCACAATTCTATTAGTTCTAGGTACATGAATCCTAAACTTTTCTTTTGAAGTGTGATAACAAGAGTCTTGATAGTGTGTTAAAACGAAAAGAACTCGACTGTCCTTGTAAAGAGAATGCATATTAAGATTTGTTTACAAAACAGATTGAATATCTGATTGATGAATAACTGTTTATATTATTATAAACTTCAACAAATATCCACCTTCATTCTCTAATTCGTACATCTAACAAGACACAAGCTCAACATACAAATATTTTAGTTTTCTAATGTTTATGCAGCTTAAAGATGGCACACTGAAACTGTTGATTTGTCTTTAAATGATTTTTATGTGTTATTTAAAACTAGGCCTGATAAAAAATCTAGTACAGTGGTCAATATATATACCAATATACAGGGTGTCCCAATAAACATGGGAACTCGATATCGTCTTTTTAAATAATTCTTTGATTTAGTATAGTGATGCCTACTGAGAAAGTGTAATCTGTAAGATTTTCGTCTGCTATGTTTGCAATTTGTTTGTTTATGTTTTGACTGCACAAGGGTGTACATAGTAAAACAAGAAAATTGCAGTATACAAACAGAGTAAACTTGTCAGTCTTCACTGTTCATCTTGCGGAGACATTATAGACACATCTTTACAGCCATTTACTGTTTTCATAAAATAAACTCTAGCAGACATAATAATATTATGGTTTTATAAATTAGGTTTTACAATGCTAATTCATAACAAAGACGATATCGGATTCGTCACTGAATTCCCATGTTTATTGGGACACCCTGTAATATAAAGGACATTTAAGTGAAGCTTTGCTTACTTTCCAGCTTGCATGTACACAATGGAAAGCTGTGAACCAAAAGGGGAAAGTTTTTTTTTAGATATTATTGTTTTATGACATAAAATTGTGTAACTTTAAATGAGTAAACATGAAGAAATTTAGGTTTATCTATTAGTTTATATTTTTGAGATATTTAACCATAGATAAATAAATAAACATAGATAGCTTATGTACGCAAAATCACCAAAAGTTGTACAGTCCGCGAACTCATACTTCTAGGAGTCAAAGTGTACTTCAATGATAAGCGGGGTGGTTTGGTGTTTTAATGGATTTCATAATAGAGTGTAAAATAACTCCGGGAATGGAACTATTTGAACAACAATATTTCACTGAGAAATATAACATATTGACGAGAACTGAAGAAGGACATGAGAAGGACTAAACTAACTTAAATTTCTCTCTACAGAACTCATGTACATCACAAGTACTCAATGGCATAAGAACAGCCAATGTTCACAACCGACCTAGTTAATCTATATAACAGGAATATCTTTAAAACATCTCTTTACACTTATATCTTTCAAGATGAAAAATGTCGTCTTATGCGCAATCTAATGTATTTAACCCTGATATGACAGCTAGTTGGATAAAATATGCAGTACCCACTTTGATGACATCAAGTGTACTGCATATGTACTTCATATCGATCGTGCTTACATTCAGGGTATATATGTCACACAATTTATTTAAGAAACTTAACAGTTAATTTCGAATATAAAGCCATATAATTTTGAAAATATAATTTTTATAGCAAAGATTATTTGCCCGTCAAACTCACTGCTTCCCTTTGTTTACATGCAAGCTGGAAAGAAAGCAAAGCTGAACTTTAATGTCGTCTGTATTATATTGGTAAATAGACTGACCACTGTATAAATTGTATCATTAAAAAGTCTAGCCCTTTTTATGAGCGTTTAAGGGGCCAAGGGGCCATCTGCAATGCAACCTATATTATATTGTAAAAAAAAGAAGAAGTGATAAAAGAATTAAAAGACATTCTTTTTTTAGTAATCTTATACGTATAGTGAGAACCAGAAAACAATGAAATGAGAAGACGACAGTATAACAATAATTAAGTGTATTTAATATTGATACAAAGCAAATAGTTTAACTAGACAACTTTTAAATCACTAATTTACACTTACCAAAGTTATAACTTGATTCTAAAAGTCGTCTTCCTACTACAGAGTTTTCTGGTTATTCATATTTCATATTTTTATTCAACTACAAAGCACGAGATAATACAAATAAAAAAATTACAATTTACTATGTAGTTTGGACCCGCCTAACCAGAGTAGGTTGTGTTAACTGGTTGGCCCGCTATAAACGAATGAGAGTTATCATCATAGTTTTTACTTCTCCCAGGAGGGGGGGGAGGGCTTAGCCTCCACCATAGGCCCCCTCTTGTATATGTATACGTATCTAAAAAATTACCCTGTAGAAAAGAATATTTTCAATCTTTTAACTCAAATTGTACAAAATCAAATAAAAAAAAAAATCTAATTTAAAAGAAGACATTCAAAAACAAAAAAAATCGCTCTGCAGTTCCCAAACCATTAACTAAGATTGGTAAGAGAGTGAAAAATGTAATTCTTTGGATTCAAATCCCAGTGATCTAAATTAAGTTTCACAAATTTTTTTTTATATGCGGACTGTAAAGGTTTGGCAAAGATTCGAAGCCAATTAAAACCATGAATTTAAGAAAATACTGAAGAGATTCGTACAGTCGTCTATGAAGTCTCTCTCATACTGGTTGAATTTATTTAAAACTTACAAAAATAAAAATAAAATTAAACTAAAATTAAAAACATTACAACTAATCCAAGATAAAGGTCAGACGTCTATTAGTTGTGTCCATCCATAGACTATATATATATATATATTTATACAGGGTGTCCCACATCAAACTAGACCACGTCAATGGGTCTAAATTATGATTTGGGGGACAAATCAGAAAATTTAAGAAGAAAAGAAGAATGAATCATTTTGAAAAAATTAATAAAATTTTTTTGCAGAAAATGATAGATTTTTCGAGTATTATGTGCGTATTCAGGTGTTAAAGATTGGAGATAATCTAATATGATATGGGACGCTCTGTATATAAGATAATAAGTAAATATTATTCTTTATTCATCTTTTTTCATCTTATTTTCATATTTTTTCATCTTTTGAAAAAAATTATGTTTTATACTTTATGTTGTAACATTGTTTTTACTTGTGGGTAACTCAGGTCGACAGCTGTGGTCTGTTTCAAAGATGGTCCAATAGTAGAAGATAATGCATTAGGAATGTATCCGAATATTGTACACTTGAACATGACGTCATCATGGCTGCAGAATTGGTTTTGAATTAAAGGGAGTGACCGGCTATGTATGGGAGTTGAGCTGAGTATGCAGTATTGTGGAATAATTCTTTAGGATTCATTTAAGAGACATATAAAACGATTTAAAGATCTATATTTACTGAGTTTGAGTGCAAAGTCGACGTTCAAATTGTGAATATGGGTGGGTAAATTTTCAGAATCGGGTTTTTTAAATTTATTAATTATAACGACGCCAAAAAATGTAAACAAAATTATACAGTATTAGAATATATATAATCAATATGTAAGGCCAACAATTCATGTATGCAGCCTCATTATTTGTCATGCAGTGCCTACATGGCAGTTTGTTTACATGCTTTATAATTATACAAAATGGGATCAAATAGAGCTTTTGTGAGGGGGGGGGGGGCGTAACGCGTAGTTTAAATAAAAAAGTCAACCCCCCCCCCCCCATTAACCTTAATTTCTAGGGTTAAAAAAGTTAATTAATTCATTAAGTCCTTAAGAATCTGCGTGGAGTCTAAGTAAACTAAAAACAGTTGTGCAAAATGTCTGCGAAAATCTTGTTTGCAAATCTCAGTTGCAAAGCTGAGGCCGGCTGAGTACATTGCACTCAGCTGTATGCAATCTATATAGCAGTGTTGCATGAAGGGGGTATGGGGATTCAGCCCCCCCCCTCCACCCCGGATAAGAAAAACTACAGTCCTTAGGGGAAATCAAGACTCCAACTAAGCGTATCGGAAAGATTAAAAAGGTCAAGCCCCCCCTGGACGTATTCCCGAATACACTCCTGCATGATATTTGGAACACTGTTAGACAAGACTAGACGGTAGTACCTCATTTCTTGTGATACAGTTTAGATACAGTAAATACATTTTGTCTAGCTATAACGTTTTGATTTTATTTCGTTTAGCTGTAGAAAGTTCATAATCTAGTTGTGTTTAGTTATTTTGTGTTCGAAGAAAGCTATAGATCATTTCTGAATCAGTTTTCTTATACTTTTCCAGTTCTAAGAATTCAGAGTTATAAATCATTAGTAATAACAAAATTTGAAGAATTAGAGAAAGAAGTGTTTGGTTATTTGTTATTTAAAGTTCTAGTTCTTCTATACAGTTATATCCGGTATTTATTCAAGTTCACACTCTTATTCCAGGACTGCAGCGAATTCAATCGATTGTTAGGTTACAAATAAATGAAGCATAATATACAGAGTGTCACACGTAACATTACAGTTAAGAGACGTCGTGAAGGTCGTCTTTTATCATTTGCGAAATTTACTCGTCTTAATTCAAATATCAAAGACGATCGTCAAGTCGTCTCTTAGAGTTCAAACAAGAATATATTTCCTATTTATAAGATATGGCATCAAATTGTGTTCGCTGAAAATACGATTTTTAACTGTGTAAGAAATGTAGATTCAAAGAGTTTTCAGGAATTTTTCATGCAGACCTATTTTTGAACTTGACCTTTTCATTGAAAAATGTATTGTGTAAAAATGTTTAATTTTACAATTTTAATAATGAATATTAATTAATATATATTAATATAATAAAAGGGCAAGGAATGACACTGAGGGGAAATTGTGCACGTAAATAAAACGTATTTTTTGTCTGAATCTTATATCAGAATTCTGATTTGATGGGTTCTATAAGTATACAAAAGAAATATATTGCTTAAAGTATTAAAAAAGGGATTGAAAAAAAAACATAAAACTCTTGCAAATTAATCTTATTTTTTTCAGAGATTTAAATGAAATATTAGTTAACAATCTGAAGGAAAATGGAGCAAGCCGGACAAGAAGAAAGGTCATAATTTATTTGTTCATATGATCTTTCAACTTGAATATAAGATAAAAAACAAACATAGTATCTCTACATATAGTTCTTTTTAGTTCACCTTATACCTTTCAGATCTGTGTGTAGTGTCTATACCTAGTCCTCGTAGTCCTTTGTGTCTGTTGTCTATATATCTCTACATATAGTTCTTTGTAGTCCTCCTTATACCTTTCAGATCTGTGTAGTGTCTATACCTAGTCCTCGTAGTCCACCTTATACCTTTCAGATCTGTATAGTGTCTATACATAGTCCTCGTAGTCCACCTTATACCTTTCAGATCTGTATAGTGTCTATACATAGTCCTCGTAGTCCTTTGTGTCTGTTGTCTACATATCTCTACATATAGTTCTTTGTAGTTCACCTTATACCTTTCAGATCTGTGTAGTGTCTATACATAGTCCTCGTAGTCCTTTGTGTCTGTTGTCTACATATCTCTACATATAGCTCTTTGTAGTCCACCTTATACCTTAAAGATCTGTTTAGTGTCTATACCTAGTCCTCGTAGTCCTTTGTGTCTGTTGTCTACATATCTCTACATATAGCTCTTTTTAGTCCACCTTATACCTTAAAGATCTGTTTAGTGTCTATACCTAGTCCTCGTAGTCCTTTGTGTCTGTTGTCTAGATATCTCTACATATAGCTCTTTGTAGTCCACCTTATACCTTACAGATCTGTTTAGTGTCTATACCTAGTCCTCGGGGTCCTTTGTGTCTGTTATCTACATATCTCTACTTATAGATCTTAGTAGTCTACCTTATACCTTACAGGTCTGTGTAGTGTCTATACCTAGTCCTCGTAGTCCTCGAAACCCCCCCCCCCCCCCTCAATAAAAAAGATAATGAAAAGTTCCATAATTATGATTAGTTTAGAGAGAGATCGGTTTAGCTCGTTAGTCTACCTCTATAGTTGCATCCCATAATGATGTTCTATATTATGTCGTAGTATAAAGGAATTTTAAAACTGTTCTTGATTTAGCGAGAGGAGAACTGCTGCATGTTGCTGCTGTCTGGAATGCTGCTCCGATGCCTGCTGCTTAATAGTTTGCTGTGCAAATTTTTACGAAATAATAATATCATGTTTGGAGTGCATATCATTTTGTAGTAATCAAAACTGATGTGACATAAACTACAATACATATGTTATTAACTTTCACTGAATGTTGTCAAAAATGTATAAATAAATATAGGAATGAGAAGATCCATATTTAAACTCGTCTTTGATTTCCGAACACTATTAAATGATAAAGCTTTAAAAAAAATTCGCCCGTTTCCTGAAAAAGCAGTGCTGAGGCCGAATTTAAAGAATTTAAGCCGCGGCTCAAACATGGTTGGTTCCACTTAAAATCGTATTTAATGTTTTTGGGGGATTTGAGACACGGCTCAAATTCATTAAATTCGGACTCTGAACTTCTGTTAATTTTTTATAACTAGATTTGAATAATTTGTATTTTACGTAATAAATCTGAATCTCTACACTCTACACGAACTTAAAATTTCTAAAATGGCTGACCGCATTTAGGAAACCCAAGACTAGATCATTTCATGTTAATTTCTCTTTGATCTGAGCCCGAATTTAAAGAATTTGAGCCGCGGCTCAAGTATGTTACTGGTGTCACTTAAAATTGTATTTAATAATTCAAAATTTAAGTCGACGCTCAATTAAAACCGATTTTTTGCAGATTTGAGACACGTCTCATATTCATTAAATTCGTGTTTTAACTTAAAAATACGCCTCATTATAACTAAAATATGAAAAAATGTTACCCAGTAAAAATAACTGAAAGAATTATAAAGAAGTAGTTAGATGAATATGAGAGAGAATTGAAGTGATATAATTTACTCGAAAACGTGTTCTTTTTTAATTTTCTGATAAGTCCCTTTAATCTCAATACAAGAGCCTCAATACCGATTTAATTTGATGTGGGACTCCCTGCAGTTCACGATTTCGTTTATTGTTACTTTAAATTACCAAATAAAAGAAAAAAGATTATGACAATTTTTCCGCTTCATATTGATAACCACCGTACTGCAGTGCATACAGCTCAATATAATAATTAACAATTTCCTTAAAATAAATATCAACCTCAGAACCTAATAATTCCACATACACACACTGACCTTTCCTAACCTTTACGGGCCATACACTTATTTCTCTTCTTAAAGTAAAAATGAGCAGTTTCATATAAATACTGTTTATTTGGATAATTTTTCGGATTTTCTTCAAAGTGTATTATTTTGTACATACATCTGCAAAAACGCAGAAAAAAAACGGAATTTTGTATAGAAAAGAAAAATGTATACGCATATCAACAAAAACGAGTTGACAAAGAAAAGGGAAGAGAATATGTAAGTGCATTGTCATTTATTAGTTTTTTTTTGGTAATCTAGGAAAGAGACTTCCTTGTAAAATTACAATGTAGTCTCAACACTGTATTAACTTTTAAGCCACAAGTAAAGTGTTTAAACTATACTTTATAGATATAATCAAACTGCGTACATTAAAGAACTTCAAATAATTTAGAATCAAAACAAACAATATCGTGACCCCAAATTTGAATATATACTTTTATTTGTCTTCAAGAAAATAAAGATATAATAGCTGTAATCTAAGGAAGACAAAGAGTTGATAAAAAGGACAGGGAGGGTGAAAAGAATAAGAACAAGGATAGGATGAATATGAAGGGAATAATGGGAAGATATGGAAATAGGTCGGGGAAGATAGGATGGATATGAAAATAGGTCGGGGAAGATAGGATGGATGTGAAAATATGACGGGGAAGATAGGATGGATTTAAAGATAGGTCGGGGAAGATAGGATGGATATGAAGATAGGATGGATATGAAGATAGGATGGATATGAAGATAGGATGGATATGAAGATAGGATGGATATGAAGATAGGATTGATATGAAGATAGGATGGATATGAAGATAGGATGGATATGAAGATAGGATTGATATGAAGATAGGATGGCTATGAAGATAGGTTGGATGTGAAGATAGGACGGGAAAGATAGGATGGATATGAAGATAGGATGGATATGAAGATAGGACGGGGAAGATAGGATGGATATGAAGATAGGATGGATATGAAGATAGGACCGGGAAGATAGGATGGATATGAAGATAGGATGGATATGAAGATAGGATGGATATGAAGATAGGTCGGGGAAGATAGGATGGATATGAAGGATAAGTATAGAGCAGATATGTCAAAGCGAGTGTAAACGTATCACAGGGTTAATTTCTTTCTTAAATAAAATTGATAACAGATCAATTAATAAATTCACAGGTTAAGGATCTTTAGCAATAGCCTTTTGGCACGTTTCTAACAGCAAAGTACATGGTACAGACTATATATGATATGTACTTGAGTCCTCCTGTTCATGTGATTTGTACAGGACTAGTAAATTTCTATAGCTCTGTTCCCATCCAGCTCACAACCTCCATCACAACCCTAAGTATAAAGTCTTAAACTTTTGGTTAAAAGCAAAAATAATTCTTAAAATCTTAAATCTTAACAATTCAGTTTAAAAGCACATCGCCACTCCTTATTTTGGCAAGCAAAAAGCTCAAGTGCGCGTCCAAACTTTTCTAAAACTTATAAAACATTAACAGCTGTTAAACTAAAACTGTTACCTAGTACTCGTCTGTTTAAGCATTGTGACAGCTGTGGAGTGAGTGACTGTTTCTAAACTGTGACCATCAACTGTCAATAATCTGTCTCCGCATTTCAGTTTTCCATCCTGAGAAAAATTTAGCATGATCTACACGATTCAAAATATCAGAAATGTACAAAAAATCCAATTCTTTTCAGCGTCATTTTTTGTGTTGATTATAAATACCTTGGCTGCCGGACTGTATGGTACAACAAAGAGTACATGAACCGGTTCTGTCCGGTCCGCGCCCGGGTCTGCCCCGCCTACAATACTGAAACCCCAGCTCGTACCGTCACGCCTAATCAAGAAATAAAATGTTAATTTAAAATAAAATGGACACGAACGTGATAAGATCAAGCTTCTCAACAATCCCCAATTTTAATCCTTTATCTTAGCACACTTAAAGGGAGTGTTCACGAAAAATGAAAGGGGGTATAGGCTTAATGCGATAAAAAAGCGCTTTTGATCGCTACTAATCTTACTTCTATCTGTTGCGTCTATAAGGAGAAAATTGATAAAGACGTCTCATACCGAAGAGCGTAGCGCCCATACAAATTGAGGAAGTTGGAACATACGACTTAGACCGTAACAAAATCAAATTAATATCAAACAAATCATTCAGATATTACAACCTATAGTCATCGATTATCTTTCGCCACATTTGTATATATTTAATATTTTATACTAGTTTTGATTTTGTTTTTTTAAATAATATTTAGCTTACAACTTGTTTTCGAACATTCCTGGAAAATATGAAAATGTCGTCTTCATTACCAAAAATCCTCGAAACAGGAATAAACGTTTTTGTAAGTAACTCTCGGATCATAACAATTAAAACATATTATGAAAAATCAACTATATATAAATGGGCGAAAGATAATCGATGACTATAGGTTGTAATATCTGAATGATTTGTTTGAAATTAAATTGATTTTTTTACGGTCTAAGTCGTATGTTGAAATTTTCTCAATTTGTATGGACGCCATGTTATTCGGTATGAGACGTCTTTAACAATTTTCTCCTAATAGACGCAACAGATAGAATTAAGATTAGTGGCGATCAAAAGCGCTTTTTTATCGCATTTAGCCTATACCCCCTTTCACTTTTCGCGAACACTCCCTTTAATGTGAACCTTTTTATGCTTTAACCTATTAGTTAAACTAAATTAACGTTGGAAATACTAAAGGATTACAATCTGGAGCATACTCAGAAATTTGTCCATTTTAATACAGGGTGTCCCACATCAAATTAGACCGCGTCAATGGGTCTAAATTACGATTTGGGGGACAAATCAGAAAATTTAAGAAGAATGAATCATTTTGAAAAATTTAATAAGGCTAATCGAATTTTTTTTTGCAGAAATTCTAGATTTTTTTAGTATAATGTGCGTATTCAGGTGTTAAAGATTGGAGATAATCTAATATGATATGGGACACTCAATATTTTATTACTGATTCAGGGGGTGTGGAGCCCAAACGGCCCCCGTCCCCATCCCCCTTACAACATGCAGCATGTTGAAAACTATAGGGATAATCAAATCAAATCAAATCATGTGTTTAGGGAGTCCTACTATCCACTTCTCAAACTCTGATGTATTGTACAGAGGGTTTCGGTAAATTAGAAAATTGCATTTTTGTACAGCGGACATCAGACGTTATTACAAAATGCATGTTGCAAACTATAGGGATAAATATGAAAACGTCCTTGTGATTTATTGAGAAACACGAGTTTGAGGCAAGTAATCTGTAGTTCCGTTGTTTAAAAAAATCACCTGTGGAGAATCACAGTTTTAGGATACTGAAGAGATCTTGGTAAACGTTGCCAATACATCCAGCTTGGGATAAAGTTGGAAGCTCCAAAACTAGTTTCCGGTCCCTAACATCATTCAGAAATTGTTTTTTATTATTGAAAACCCTTGAAATAGCAGTTTTTGAATGAGAAATGTAGCAACCCGCCAGCCATGTAAAGATAGCAATGCACGATTTACAACTTTACCCTTGAAACCTAAAGCTGATAAAAGATGTGGAAAATAACGTCGGTTTTCTGAATAGAAAAAAGTTTAATTCTGTTAATTTCACTATTTTTTTTTAAAAGCAAGAAATGCGGAAGTCACTTTTACAGAGAAAACACAAATACAGATGAAAAGTTTAAATAAACAAAAACATGCATTTCTAATTTAGACTTGATCAGGCAAAGCTTTTTTGGGTTCCATTGTATCTCGATTTTCAGACATTGCAATCTTAGCATGGAGGGTCACAAGAGTTTAAGCTTTTAGTTCCTTTAAGGTACAGACAGGGTTATCTATGAATAGCTGAAATTAACAAATTCAACAACTTCCTAAACACTTATCTTGATTAGAAGGAAATGATAAAAATGATCATATATTTGCATATCGGACATTCCACTCCTTTAATGATGGGTCACATAATAGCCGTTAAAAAAAATATTCTTCTGAAAAATTGCCAAAAATTGTGAAAAAATGTAGATTTTTTCTAATAGATTTTTTTAACTTTAAAAAACAATTAGGTGGTTTTTAAGCCAAATCTTAAATTTAAGATCATTTGGTCTACACTCTACAGTCTTTAAAATCTTTAAAGATCTATCACAAAATTTGCTAATAAACCCTTATTTTTATCTAGAAGAATATAAGAATTCCAAATATTTAGTCAAACATGTTCTGATGAACAGTTTTTTTTTCGTTTTTCAAAAATCTAATTGGGTTGCCAATATTTTGCATACTGTAAAACATAATAGAAATGGAATTTTTTTTTCTGTAAATTCTTATATATTTTTTCATGTCCAACTCTGGCACTAAAAGCCATATGTTAAAAAAATGATTACAAAGGATGCCTAAATGTACACAAAGGGGGGGGGGAGGGATTGTCCATAAACCCCCTTAATTCTGGAAAACCTCCAACCTTTTGCATTGACTTTCAGTGTTATTACATATACTTATAATAAAGAATCATCAAATATTTATTTCTAATTATCATTATTATTATTTATTTATTTTGTTGTACATGTATCCATTTCAATTTTAAAATACAATCAAACATATTCCCCCCTCCATTCTGTCCGGCCCTCCAATAATAGAAAAAATGGAGGGTTGGGTCGATAAACAGAGAGGTTCATAAAACAGGAAGACGACTTCTAGAGTGAAGTGATGATTTTATATAGTCCAATGAAAATGAAGCACTGCAGTTGTGCAATTTTATCTAAATAGTTAATTTTCAAGTATAGTTCCTTATAATTTAATGGTTGAATCCCTTAAAGGTTATATTTACCGTTGGTTCAAATATTTCTGTAAGTAAAAAACAACAGTTAAGCCGCCTTAAGCACATGAATTAGAATTTGAGTTGTTCATGGAAGTCTCGTGGGTCAAAAATAAAAATAAAAAATCTTACATCCATGGCAACCAGGACTACACTGTTCATACTGATAGTTGCCTTCAGAGTTGCTACAGCCTAAACAATATATTATTCTATGAAGGAAGAATATTTATTTCTAGTAAGGTTTGGTTAAGCATATAGATGAACGGATTTAAACGTAACGGAAAGTTTCCCAGGCCTACCCTGGACAAGCTAAAGTCCAGGAAGAACTGTAGGTAGACATGTATTTATATCTTTACCTGAGCATGGGTCAACCCATCCAAACTAGAATCATTGACACGAAGCAATAGATCTCCTTTCTAAACAGAAAAATGAATTTAAAGAGGCCTTTGTTGAAGTTTCAAGTGAACCTACATTTAAAGCAGCGTTCCTTTAAACCTTTTTCTGATTAATAATTTTGAAGATATTTTTCTAGCTTGAAAATTATTTGTTTCCGACAAATTCCTTCATTGTTTCTAAAGCACAGAAAAAAATAATAATTTAAAGACACCAGAAAATAATGAATTCGTATCCTAGAATCTTGACCAGGCAAAGGTGTGAATCTATAAATATTTTTAAGAATTATTTTCTCCTCAAAGAAAGTTTAGCTCCAATATATATTACTAGCCTGATAGCGCCCATCTTCTAAATTAATTGTGAACATGTTCTTTTTGTGTACATCGTAAAACAAAACAAAAATAATTCGCGGATTTTCAAAATTTTCAAAAATTTAATGAAGATCTAATTTTGATTGAGACAAATATTTGAAATTTTGATCATTCATAAACCTTCCCTGTGGTCACGTGATGTCCCACAAAAAATTTGGGCCCGATCTGTTCAACCGTTTTCACGTTTATTGGATACAAACAAACAGACAGACAGACAGACAGACAAGCCAAATTTATATATAGAAGAAATTTAGCACGAAGCGCAAACAAGTTTAACTTGTTTACAATAAGGTAAAATTTGAATTTAGTAATAGCTAGAACAAACGTGATAAATCTGCAAAGCGAGGTCCAATTTTTCATCCCAAAACCTACCCAGTGCCAAGAACCCACAATTATTCTTAATCTTTCTTTAGAGTCCCAAGCTAGTAATTATATACAGAGTCCCAAGCTAGTAATTATAAACAGAGTCCCAAGCTAGTAATTATAAACTGAGTCCCAAGCTAGTAATTATAAACAGAATACAATTAAAAATAATGATGATTCTGTATTTGTATTCTAATTAAATATTTGACACTGTAATCAAAGTATAAAAAAAACATTATTTCTATCATTGTAATTACAATGAATTACTATTGATATTTCTTTATCTTAATGAGAATTGAGGGAATTGAGGGCCTTTGCTCAGCAAGAAAATGAATAACAAGGATAACATTTTCAACAAATCAATCCCGACAAAAGTTTTTTTTCTTTTTACCCCCCTCCCCCATCCCAATTCTTTTATTTATTTTTGTAATAATCAGAACGTTAACAAGAGGCCGAATTTAAAGAATTTGAGCGGCGGCTTAAATTTAAGCCGCGGCTCAAATATAGTTGGTTTCACTTAAAATTATATTCAATGTTTTAAGATTTAAGCCGGTTCTTAATTGAAACCGGTTTTTGACGGATTTAAGACGCGGCTCAAATTCATTAAATTCGGCTTTTAAAATTAGTTTATAAATGACAATTTTGAAAAAGCTAAGTATCCGTAAAAATTATATGTTACCTTACAAAATTTCCTCAAAAAATGTGAAATCTTTGAATACTCGACAAAATATTGTTTTGTTCTTTTAAATACGCATTTTTTCTATTTAGTTTTTTTTATTAATTATTTACCTTTAATTGTTTTGATTTGCCTATACAGCCGTGAGGATGTATGTTTGCAATGTAAATGGGCGTGTCCCCCTCGTTACTTCCTATCCCGCCTCCAATCCTCATACCGAGGGACTCACGGTTATTTTTCCTAAACAATTTTTTTGGGTGGTTAAAGAGAATATTTACGAAATTTTAATGGTTTTAAAGGTATTTTATTCCATCCAATGTTTCTGTACGTTAAAGGTACTGCAGAAGTGATTGTATGTAAGCCTCTATTTAAAGAATTTTATGCTGGATTTTTTAAATTGATAATTTTGTCTTGGAGTTTCTCTTTACGAGGAAACATCTGAAAGATTTAGAAAATTTACAGAAATGATCTTTAAAGTCGTCGTAAAATAATGTTTGTTTCAATGTAACGTGTTTGTTCCGAGTAAAAAACATGAATCTCGGCCTCAACAATATGTGAAGGTTATTGGTGTACATAAGTATTAGCATTAGATACGCAATTTTTAACAAGTAATTGTTTTTCGATGAAATATAAAGCCCTATTTCTTGAATTAAACTAAGTCGGAGAATGATAAGACTCCTACGTGTTTTCAAAACTTATCTCATGATATAAAACTTGAACAACTTGCATAATTTTATAATAATGAAATTCCTTTTCTTTAAACTTTTTATCATTGTTACTTTAAGTTTTGCTAAAATTCATTATTTCTTAAAACAAAAAATTTAGAATAAAAATACAACCTTCATTTTACGAGGTGTGTACTGTGTACACTGTTTATTGAAGAAATATTGCTTTAAATGGATTACTTACCTATTTGAAAAAAGGAAATAAGTGCATACTTAGTACTTACTCGTTATTTACAAAAAAGACATATATGGGTCTTCTCGCCAAGTTAATAAAATGCACATATTTAATTTGTACAAAAGCCACAGAACTGTGCTTCTTTTTAAGTATTTAAAGTATTTTTAAAAAATTCTCTTTATTATGATAATTTTCTAATTGTATGTTTGGGTCAACTTTACCTGATAGTTATGGTTTTCTGGGTCAACTGTGCTCCTTCTATCCGCAGCGCTTTCTTTAGAAATTGTGCCATACTTTCACCATTGGAGTCCTGCTCCTTAGGTTCTCTAGGAACTGGAGGAAGGTCCCTAGGGAGCCCAGGGTCCCTAATATTAATCGGAATATCTCTGGAAGAATCTCTGATATGAATTGAATCTCTGGGTAAGGGAAGAGGATCTCTAGAAGTATCTCCTCCGAGGGGTTCAGAGATCTGAGGAGCTCCAGGTCCGTACAGAGCAGGAGGATTTGAACCGTGCATACTTCTCCGGTGCTCAGTTCTAGACCCTGATTTGGTTCGGTGTCTCCGCTTATCCCGAACCTAGAATGTTCAGTCATTATTTGGCTGTTCTGAAACTTCATTTACTCCAAAAACTACAAGACTTCAAGAAATCCAAAAAATACAAGAACTACAGGAACTACAGGAACTACAAGAACTACAAGAACTACAAGAACTACAAGAACTACAAGAACTACAGGAACTACAAGAACTGCAAAAGCTACAAGAACTCCAAGAACTACAAGAACTACAAGAACTACCTGTGGTTCAGCTTTAGCTCCCGCTGTCTCTAGATTAGGATTGATATTGAAGGATTTAAGAGACGATGTTGGGGTTTCCAGTTCCTCCATACTTGCACTCTTATTCTAATAAGTAAGTAAGTAAGTAAGTAAGTAAGTAAGTAAGTAAGTAAGTAAGTAAGTAAGTAAGTAAGTAAGTAAGTAAGTAAATAATTAAGTAAGAAAGTAAGTAAGTAAGTAAGAAATTTATTTACAAGGTAAAACAAACAAAAAAATTTAAAATTAGGTGTTCGAAAAGGAAATATTTAAAACCCCCTAAAAATAAAGGTTGTGGAAATATTTCCCCCCAAAATCTTAAAAAGCGAAAAATAGAAATAGAAATGATTTACCAGGAATGGATAAAATATTTCTTAAATTATTCTTTTCCCATTCCCCTTATTGGAATTAGATCTTGTAAACAGATTAGTCTAATAATATAGTGTCTACTTAGGGCTAAAAATAAACTTCTGGAGAAAACAAAGAGTAAATTATGCATTAAGCTGGCGCTGTTTTGTATGGTTTTACAACATTCCATAAAGGGACTGCAGACATTATTTCAAGTGACCTCCAGGATTTATTACTACTCCACTAGCATGAATTGATGCCAATGTTTTGGTTTCTTTAATTATTAATTTCATTTGTGGGTTCTCTGCATTTTTTGTTTATTAGAAGCAATGGAGAAACTTACAGAGATAACACTTCTCGATTCTGAAAACGACGGTATCTTCCACATTTATGATCAGATTAAGGTTTCAAGGGTACCGTTGAAAACCGGGCATTGCCATCTTTGCATGGAGGGTTACTTGAAATTACGTTGACATTCCGTATAAAACTCTAAATTAATTGCCAAGAATAAAAACCTTGAATTCTCGAGCCTCTAAACGTTTTCTATCAATGGTCTCGTATATCGCCAAATAGTCCTCCCCCTCCGGAACATCGTAAAAGGGCTCAGCTAGCATATCATCGGAGGAGGTGAGGAGATCCCTCCCTCCTCCTCTTCCTTCCCCACCATCATACTCATCCTCATCTCCATCATCTAGTTCAACACACAAATCAATATCCTCGATCATGGAAAATCTAAGTTAAACGAAAGAAATATCAAGAGATTCAAATTTTTAAAGAGTATTAAGGACGTAGTAATGTGATACGAGTATGTAATAATTGAATATGGAGTATGTAGTATGTAGTAAACAATATTGAAATTTACTAGTCTTTATGATTGATTTGAAGTATTGACTCTAACTTCGTGGGACTTCTGTTTTTTTCCTTTGGGACTCCCGTGGGGACTTTACTATAACATTTCGGTGGGATCTTGCATTGGGACCCATGTGGGACCTTGATTTGTGACTCCCGTGGTATCTTGGTTTGGAGCTCCCGTTGGTATCTTACTTTTGGAATCACGTTGGATCTTGCTTTGGGACTCCCGTGGGATCTTGCTTTGGGACTCTAGTGGGATCTTACTTTTGGCCTCCCGTGGGATCTCACTTTGGGACTCCCGTGGTATTTTTCTTTGGGACTCCAGTAGGATCTTGCTGTTGGACTCTCATGGGATCTTACTTTGGGATCTTACTTCGTGACTAGCGTATAACTCAGTACTCACTCTTATGGGGTTTATTTTGACCCTTGTAGGTTTTACTTTCAGAATCCCGTTGGTTTTTACTTGTTACCTCTTGTTGGGTTTACTTTGGGACTCCCGTGGATTTTTACTGAAGGACTCACTGAGTTCTTACTTTTTAAACTACCTGGGGGTTCTTTGTAAAAATAAGAAAATCTGACCATCAATCTTTTCTGCATAAAAAAATATCTTTAAATTTATTTTTAGATGTTGTTCTATTAATTCTCTTTGTACGGTAATGCGAGGGTCGAATAACAGCTATAATAATCTAGTCTATTGGAAAAATATGAAAATGTAATAATGATATCCTATATCAAGATTCAGGAATAGATCCTGTAAATAACATCTCGGCTTATTACACTACAGCACAGGGTTTTGAATAGTGAATACCCACGCTGCATACATATTACATACATTCATAAAGCGTACATGCATTATGCATAACTTTATTTATGAAAGGGATAGAGGGGGGCTTAGGAATGTTCTTAAGTACTCTGAATATCACAAAAACTTTTTATTTTCGTGAACATTTTACATTTTTCTGGATATTTACTTTTTAAAGCTTATTTTTAGCTTTCGGTTTTAAGAAGTAATTGGCTAAATTTTCTTTGTTTTTGAATGAAATGTGGCAACCCTTGGACCACTGTGATCTCATGAAGGTTAGATGAACATGAAAATTGAGAGAAAATCATAAAACTTTTTAAAAACATTACTCTTCAATTTTATTTTTAACTTTTCAATGTTGAACACACAAGTTTTGGAGATTCGAAATTCTTTGAAAGTTGAACAAAATATTGAAAAATCTATGATCAGTAAATCCTAAAATATATGTAGATAAAAGAATAAAATGAGAAAAATATTTTTCTAAAATGGCTGAATTAATTGCTTTGTGTTCCTGTAAAGCTTTGTCTGAATTCACTGCCAGTATCTGTATCTGACTCACCCTACAACGAAAATCATAAAAATGAAGGTATTCAACATTTTCTGTCGGTATGTCATACACAACATTACCTTTGTCCGTCATTTGCAATTAGTCTCATTTTGTTCACTATTGTCCAATTACTTGTCTACAGCTTGTCTTTTCTTGGTCGTTAGGTTTCGTAATCTGTCGGTAATCTGTCGTTTGTCTGTCGTTTGTCTGTCGTTTGTCTGTCGTTTGTCTGTCGTTTGTCTGTCGTTTGTCTGACGCTTGTCTGACGCTTGTCTGACGCTTGTCTGACGCTTGTCTGACGCTTGTCTGACGCTTGTCTGACGCTTGTCTGACGTTTGTCTGACGTTTGTCTGACGTTTGTCTGACGTTTGTCTGACGTTTGTCTGACGTTTGTCTGGCGCTTGTGTCGTTTGTCTATTGTTTTCTCTCGTTTATGGTCCTGTTCTATCACCTATAATAAAGTCTTTGGTATTCCTTTAGTTTTTCCCAAATTACCTTCGAGTATGGAACTGGGGCGGATTTAGATCTAGTATGAGAGAGCTGAACACCCGGATGAGATTGTGGACCCGGATATCCGGATTGAGAACTTTCGTGCCCGGATCCGTTTTCACCCACCTCTGCTGCTACACCATCCGGTTCATCAATTGCAGGCTAAAACGTGGTAATAATATATTTTTTAATTTGTTGAAAATTTCTTCTCAATAAACTCCCAATAAAGGAAAAACTAAAACTATATAAAAGAAATTCTTTTTTTATGGAGTTTTTCTTCTTCAATATTTTTTATATATGGTATCAACACGATATTTTCAAACCTTAATTTAGTTTACTTAATGATTGATGAGTGCATTTGAAGCATCAAATGTTTACATTGCGTGAACACATATTTTTTTCCTTTTTGCATTTATTCGAATCCCTAGATTAGCTGGTTTGTAGCAATATTTTGGTTGCGTAAGTACACGTTAATATTATTAAATTTACCCATCAAAAGCTTACTCAAACTTCTGCAAGAAAACTTGACATTCTGTAGAGTCTAGAGATTCCTTTCATGTTTTTGATTTAATAATTTATATTTTAAGAATTTTACCTTTTGAGTTTTTTTCCGAGCCACCACCAGTACAACCTTCTCA
This sequence comes from Eurytemora carolleeae, assembly GCF_000591075.1. Classification (NCBI taxonomy): domain Eukaryota; kingdom Metazoa; phylum Arthropoda; class Copepoda; order Calanoida; family Temoridae; genus Eurytemora; species Eurytemora carolleeae. Next base: position 525,599 of record NW_019396152.1, read on the forward strand.
TTGTTCTACAGAATACAAACATTATTTAAAATTTTAAAAATATCAAATATATTTAAAAGGGACTGTTTGTATAATTCCATGTGACCCTTTATTTACAGAGTAACATAATCATAATATCAATTTGAAAATTCTCAATTGTAATTTCTGTAAAAAGGTGGTTTACAGATTTATGCCACTCAAACAATTGATGAAATTATCAGAATTAAAAACCTTTTTAAGATACAAAAAAGACAACTTTGAGATTCCTCTAATGGGACTGCCATCGGAATTCTAAGTGACCCTTCTTTTAAGGCTGAGTATGCCTGATTCACAACAGTACCCTCAAAACATTCATCTTATCAATAATCGTGGAAGATAACGTCGTTTTTCTAGCTTAGAGAGTGTTAAATTCTCATAATATTATGTTTTCCTACAGCAGAAGTGCAAAGTCACTTTTGTAAAGAAATCATATTTGAATATTATCAGTTATAAATTTCATATCAAATAAATTATTCATCAGCTTTTGAGGCCGGGTACTGTTGTGAATCGGACATGACATGCAATAAATAAAAGGTCCCTTAAAATTACGTATACAACCTCTTTAACTTATACATCTTCTAAATTTTAATCTTAAATTTGACCCTTCACAATTATACAATATTAACTTTAACGAAGTATACTTACACCAAAGTTTGGATTCTGTAAGAGAAAGAGGAGGGAGGGGAAATAAATAAAATTAAGCCAAATCTTTAAAAAAATATAATATCAGTGTTTAAAGGGTGGTCTCAGAAGAAAAAAAACCTAAATTGATCGAACTAGAAACTTATGAATATTTAAAAAACAAGCATTGAATAATGGGAAAACAGACACTTCTTAGACAGGAATTGAATTGAAAAGAGAAAAATGTTTATGCCAACAAGAATGAATAGAAATAGAATATAATGCAAAGTTGCCAGACTTAGATTCAGGGGTCATTCAATATCATTCTATCTTGTGGGAGGGGGATGGGGGGGGGATGAAGTAGAAAAAAGGAAAAATACTGGGAAGGAAAAGTTTTACATGGAAATGCAGACCCCCTTCACCGCGTTGATATTTGAGACCCCTTACCCTAGCAGATTTACAAAGATTGAATCAACAAAAGAAGTTTGGTTTGGTACATTACAAGAGGAAACCGAACAGATAAAAAATATTTTGTACAAGGAAAAAGGGACAGTACAAACTTTACATACATAGCAGTTTTATTCATATTCATCATTTATATTTGTCTTAAAACAAAATTACAATTCATATTACGGAAATACAAAAACTCGTAAACTAAATATATGTCACTTTTTTCATCAAATATATTTATAATTTTTGTTTTATTCTGATGAAAAGACGTTTGAGAAATAAATACTATTAATACTCAATACTTTTCTAAATAAGATATTTCAGCACACACACGAAAAGATTTTTAGTTTTAGTTCTATATTCCCATGAAAGTCATACTTTTCAATTTCTCTATTTATAGTGTCAATTTCCCATATTTATTCTCAATTTCGCCATACCTATTCTCAATTTACAAATACCTAGTCTCAATTTTCCCATCCCTTTTCACAACTTTCCCATCCCTATTTTCAATTTTCCCATCCCTAATCTCAATTTCCCAATCCTAAATCTCTATTTTCCCAATGTTTAATCTCGATTTCTCCATCCATATTCTCAATTTCCCCACTTCTGTTCACAAATTCCCCATCCATATTCTCAATTTCTCAATTTCTATTCTTAATTTCCCCACCCCTAATATCAATTTACCCATCCCTAATATCAATGTACCCATTTCTATTCTCAATTTACCACCAATTTTCAATTTCTATTCTTAATTTCCCCATCCCAATTTTCAATTTCCCAATCCGTATTTTTAATTTCCCCATCTCTAATCTCAATTTCTCCATCTCTAGTCTCAATTTTCCCATCCCTATTCTCAGTTTCTCCATCTCTCGTCTCAATTTTCTCATCTTTTACTCTCAATTTCCTCATCTATATTCTCGATTTTTCCTTTCCTATTCTCAATTTCCCCATCTCTATGCTCAATGTCCCCATCCCTATTCTCAATTTCCCCCTCTCTAATCCCAATTTCCCATCCCTATTCTAAATTTCCCAACCTCTAGTCTCAATTTTCCATCCCTATTCTCAATTTCCCCATCTCTAGTCTCAATTTCCCGTCTGAAGTGTTAAGTATAGATGCATGGATAAAATATTCATAAGGAAAGATTCTACCTACTTCTACAAATTTTGAATTTTTACTTGAAGCTTGTATTTAAATATTTCAGGCATCAGCCGTCCAATATGTTCAAATAAAGTATTTTTTGTTTTGTTTTCTAGAGCTTTGGAATTTTTTTATTGGATTTATCGGATTCTAGTCAATATAGGGAAATTCCGATGTGAACAATGGGTACTTCATTTATATCTATCAAATACTAGTTGTTTATGACAATAATTCACTAGAGGGATATAATTTACTGCAGGGATATAATATACTGAAGGGATATAATATACTGCAGGGATAATATACTGCAGGGATATAATATACTGCATGGATATAATATACTGGTGGGATGTAAATAAACTACAAGGATATAATATACTGCAGGGATATAAATAAACTGCAGGGATATAATATCCTGCAGGGATTTAAATACTGCAAGGATATAATAAACTGCAGGGATATAATATACTGCAAGGATATAAATAAACTGCAGGGATTTAAATATACTGCAGGGATATAATATAATGCAAGGTTATAATATACTGCAAGGATATAATATACTGCANGGGGGGGGGGGGTGGATTTAACAATATTTTTATCACCAATCTTCCCCTTCCCATCTTTGGGGAATAATCTACCCATTCTAGTGCAGGAGGGGTAAATTTTATTTTATCTTAAATAAAACTTAATATAAATAATGTCTGTTAGTCTTATTGTACGTCTTACTGAATAAAATGTCATCCTCTCAAGATGGAATTTAATACAGAAAATATATTAGACAAATGTTTGAATATATATCTAATATATCTCTTTATATATATAGCGAAAATATATTGAACAAATATTGTAATATATAATACATCTCTTTATATATATAGCGAAAATATATCATACAAATTTTGTAATTTCTATATATATACAGATATATATAATTTTGGATATTTTACAATCCCGGACATCCGTACCATTGATCGAGAGAAGACGATCAAATGGTTTGATCCGGGCATCTAGGGCTGTAATTGATTCTGGGAGTATCTCTACTATATATATGCCAGGAGCAGGGCAGCTTCCACTTATCCTAGATCAATCAGATCATCAGTGATCAATTATAAAATCAATTAAATCATTAGTGATCAATTATATCAATCAAATCATCAGTGGTCAATTATAAAATATATCAAATCATCAGAGATCAATTGTTAAACAGATCATGTCAGAAAATACGCAATCAATCTAAAAACGAATATATCCCACAGGAGCCTGATTATCTCAGGCTTGCTTCTATCATAATCTTTAATAAGATATAATTGATAATATTATTTCATATAGTCCGTATTACGTCACTAGAACTTTAGCCAATTGCAGTGCAGTATACTGGTCACGTGATTTTCGTGGCCAGTATACTGCACTGCCATTGGCTGAAGTTCTGGTGACGTAATACGGACTATATGGACAATCTATATAATAAAACAAGACATTCGTATATGTTGCGTAAAGCTGGCCAGACGGCTGGACCGATTGGGCTGTTTTTTTTTGTGGACACTCATGGGAGGCTTTATAGGTTAAAAAAATTAAAAATGTTTTTTTTTTCATAATATTTTTTTCAGAAATATTTTTAAGACATTCGTATACACGTTCCCTACAGCCAGCCAAACGGCTTGACCAAATGGGCTGAAATTGTTTGTGGACACTCATGGGTACCCTGGGGGTGATATAGGCTAAACAAATTCGAATTGATTTTTTTCAATTGTTTAGAAAAATTTCAAAGTTTTTTTTTTCATATATTTTTTTCCACGGGCAAAGCCGGGCTATTATCTAATAATATTATTAGCTATAACTATTAAAAATTCAAAATAAAAATAAAAAATTATAATAGGAGCAAACCTGAGATTCTCAGGCTCCTGTGGGATATAATGGTTTTCAGATTGGTTGCGTATTTTCTGTCTTAACCTACTACTTTTATACAAAATTGTATCTATACGATTTTTCGTATAATTTTGACACAGATTTCTCGAGACAGGAACATCAGATAGATGTCTTATATGTATCGTTCAACGCCTGAGATTCTCAGATTTTATCCTATACCCCCTTTCATTCTTCTTTTACAGTCCCTTTAAAAACAGAAGTCACGATTTTAATAATTTGTCTTTAATAAAAATTTCATGCATTACTTCGATTAATTAATGTAGAGTGAAATAGTTAATAAAAGAATAAACATTGGAAATAGGTGATAAATAAAGAATTTATTGCGAAATAGTTACTTAAATAAAGAAAATAGTCAAATGATTGATAAATGAAGAAAATAGTGAAATAGTGAACAAATGAAGAATATAGTGAAATAGTTGATAAAAAAAAAGTGAAATAGGTGATAAATGAAAAAAAAATATTGAAATTTTTTAAATATGTTGATGAATGAAAGGAGAAAGGATGAATAAAAGGAGAAAGGATTAATGTAAGGAGAAAGGATTAATAAAAGGAGAAAGGATGAATAAGAGGAGAAAGGATGGATAAAAGGAGAAAGGATTAATGAAAGGAAAAATTATGAATAAAAGGAGAAAGAAATGAATTAAAGAGGAAAAGATCAATTAAAGGAGAAAATATGAATGAAAGGAAAAAGGATGAAGAAAAAAGGATAAAAGATTAGAGAAAGGATGAACAAAAAGGAAAGGATTAATGAAAGAAAGAATGATAATGAAAGGAGAGATGATGAATAGGGAGAAATAATAAATAAAAGAAGAAAAGATTTAAAGGAAAGAGAAAGAATATAAGAAAAAAGAAAGAATATAAGAAAAGAGAAAGGATGAATAAAAGAAAAAAGGATTATTGAAGGGAGAAAGGATGAGTTAAATGAGAAACGATGAATAAGAGAATAAAGAATGAATAAAGGAAGAAAGAATGAATATAAGAAGAAAGGATGGATGAATAAAAGGAAGAAAGAATGAATATAAGAAGAAAGGATGGATGAATAAAAGGATGAATTGATGAATAGATGAATGATTGTCCAGAAGAGAGATGAAAGACTAACTTTAATGAAAGTTGAGTTCAGATTTAGATAATTTTCTCAACTAACTTTAAATTGAAAATCAAAATTTCAGCCCACTTCTCAACTCTAATCCGACTTGTGGGACCAATCCTGCAACTTCATATTTGCCGGGAACACCATTCATGTTTCGTAACTCCCCCTACCCTCTCTCCTCTTTAACATCTTATCTTCATATTTTATTTCATAACAAGCTTCTCATTCTTAAGATTGACCAATAATTTGTTAAATTTCTTTTCTCATAAATACGTTGTCTTAATTTCAAAATTTATTTAATTACTTTATAAATTATTAGTAAAATCTGTTGTGTCCTACAATGATGATGTAAAAAAACATCGAAACATATTTCCTACAGATAATGAACTCTATTAACCAATTCGGGATTTTTACATAACTAGTTATGATCTCTCTGTAGAATGTAAACAAACAATAACCTCCATTTTTCAGTTCATACAGTTAGAATCAGAAAACTGTGGAATACGAAGACGACATTAAAACAATACTTATTTGATGCTTTTACAAGGCAAATAGTTTTACTAGTAAGTAATTATTACCTAAAAAATATTGCCGTGTCTTTTGTTCATTGGACTATTAAAGTCATATCTTGAGCATAAAAGTCGTCTTCATATTCCAGAATTTTCTGGTTTTCACTGTATTACTCCTTAATACTCTGTAAGTTTTAAATTGTGAAAATCAAAGAATAATTTGTCTCGTAAAAACCTCAAGAACAGCTGTATATTATCCCATAGTGCTTTTATCATTGAGGACACTTATCTTGTTTGTTATATGTTCATGAAAATACAATTTAAAAGGACTGTTGTCTGTAACTTGAAACCTTAGTTTAATCAATAATGTAGAGAACAGTGTCTTTTTTTGGACTCAAAAAATGTTTAATTCTGATTATTTATCCTTTGCCGGAAATGCGCAAGTTGATTTCGCAGAGAAACCGCAAATAAAAATAAGTAGTTTAAAGAAAAAAATGGATATCTAATTCATACTTGATCAAACAATACTTTTAAGGGTGTCCATGAAATTACGCTTACAGTCCCTTTAAGAAAATTTTATCCAGGGGAACTTGATGGGGAAATTAATCTTCAAAAATATGTGGACAAACTGAAACCCATACTTTGTCCTGAACACAATGTACACACGTACAGTGTACTGTAAATATGTACGTACATATATCTGATTCTTAGCTTGTAACTTTTAAATTAGCAGAATTTCCAAGCCTCTGGTTTATTGATTTAATTTATTTTAATTGTAAAAACCTCCAATTCCTACCAATGCACATTGCACATAATACTCGCCTGTGATAGTGATTTAATAAACCCTCTGTTTCTGCCCTTTGTTTTTTTATATATAATAAAGCTCTTCGCGCATATTTATATATTTATTGGTATATATGTTAGCCATAGCTGGCAAAACGGCTGGACCAACTTGGCTGAAATTTTTTGAGGGAACCCATGGGTATCCTAGGGGGTAACATAGGCTAAATAATTTGATTTTTTATTTCACGGGCAACGCTGGGCAATTCAGCTAGTATCTAATATGAAAAAATGCACTCAAGGATGAGTGACTCAATTAAAAAATCTACTTTTGAAAATTACCGAATGCCAAGATGAAGTCCCGGTTGTCGTTCTAGCGTAACTGTAAGGATCTGTTCCGACTGGGTTCCTCCCCCTCCCACACTACCCCGGGTTCCGGATCCGGATCCGGATCCGGATTTCGAGCCTGAATTGTAGATCCCGTACTTTTCTATTCTCTCTCTGTACACTCCTAACCGCAGCACACTGCTCATCTTCTTCAGAGCAGCACATACCTGGACAAATATTTGGATTAAGACCTTTCAAAAAAAAAAAAATAAAAAAAATACCACCGTCTCTTAGGCCTGAATTTTTCAAATATTTGGAAGAAAAATGGCGCAACTACTTTTATATCAAAGTTTACCAAAACGATGTTTTATTTCACACATTATATATATATCCCTCTTCCAAATTTTCATCACAAAAAGTCGAACATTTGTTGTACAGCCAAGAACTGTTAAAATATAAATATAAATTCTGAGATCTAAAATCTCATATTTCTGAAAGTTGATCACAAACTTCTAAAGAATTCAATTTGCAGTAAGAGTAATTGATCTAAGAAGAAAATAACTCAAATATCACGCAGATTTATTTTCTTAACTTTAACTATTTGCTCTTTTCTTAGCTTGCTAAGGGACTGCGGACGAAATTTAAATTGTTTCTCTTTTTAACTTTTTAAATCTTTGTCTGAGCAAAGTTGTTAAAAATATCCGTTCTTCCAGTGAATTAAAATTTTCAAAAGAGTGACCTGCGGAGTTAAGCAGCCGACCCAATGAAAAAAATTGTCAAATTTAGGCTTTTTCCAAAAACGACGATTTTTTCCTCATTGTTTCTCAGATAAAGGTTTAAAGGGCAACATTGCAAATAAAAGGGTCGCTTTAAATTACGTTGCCAGTTCCTTAAGTTCAATATTGACCAAAAATATATTCTCAACTTTCACGATTAACATAAATATTCAACATTTAAAAAAGTGACAGGAACCAATTTCAACCGAGATTTATTGTTGCGATGATCGGAATTATAAAATATCAAAATATCTAACCTGAGCATGTGAAGCACATGTCATATCAACACCATTAATCTCTATCAGCTGGTCTCCGGGTTGTAGACGACCATCACCGGAAATAAGGCCATCAGGGAACACTTCCTGAACAAAAAAATGTTATTTTTCTTATTAGTTAGAATAAAACTGAAAGTAGCAACTGTTACAAAAAGTTGAATTGGAAAGTGTTATAACTGAAAATTGGAATAAATTCAGTTTCTTAAAAATTGGTTTTTTTTTCACGGCAACTCGTTAGACTGATGTTTAAAAATCATGATTTGAGCGCTTATTCGATGGATAAATCTTTGACTATTAAAGAAAATTGTTACCCCTGAACTTAAAATGTCCCATAGGACTGAGCTAGGTAAGTAATTATAAGTCTTCATTAAGAGTAAAAAGATTAGTATGTTAATTACCACAGAAAATACAGATTGTAATAAAAATCATTAAGGGGTATTAAATGTATATTATATGTATTTCAATTTACATAACCAGCTTTAGTGCCGGGCGTTGCCCGTGGAATTTTCTAAAATTAATACTTCGAATTTTGAGACAAAAAACATTTGAAGTTTTAAGAAAGGAAAAAAAAGATTTTTTTATCTTAATTATTTCTAAACATTTTTTAGCTTAATTGAATAATAATGAAGTCTGAAGTGTGTGACCCCCCCCCCCTCCACCAAAAAAAATAGAAAATTTATTAAAATTTTAAAATGCGATATCCAGAGAAAAGAGTATTTGTTTGTAAACTTTTATATCGTTTAATGTAATTTTGCTTTAGACAAATATAAATGAAAAATATATCTAAACATTTTATAGCTTAATTATATGTATATATTTCTAAACATTTTTTTGTGTGACCGCACATGATTAAAACATTTGCACTAAAAAATAATATAATTGAATAATAATGAAGTCTGAAGTGTGTGACCCCCCCCCCCTCCACCAAAAAAAAATAGAAAATTTATTAAAATGAGGAAAGCAAATAAGTTTATAAAAATTAAAACTTCTTAATTAAATCTGTAGACAATAGAAGAATTAAAATTAAACCTACAGAATAGATTACGTCTAAAGAAAACTAAGATTAAAGGAAGGTGAAGTAGATAGAAAAGATAAGATAAAACAAATTAAGCAAGCATTTTAAGTTTATTTAAAATAAGGATTAAATTAAGAAAGATTAAGTCTGAAAAGGATTAGAAGATTAAGACTGAAGAAGATGAAAGATTAAGTCTACTAAAAATAAAAAAATTAAGTCTATAGAAAATAAAGATTTGTTCTAAAGAAAAAAAGATTAAGTCTAAAGAAATGTAGACATAATTTACACTTAATTTATGTGGCATTTCCGATTCACAACAGTACTATTTAATTCTTAACCTAAACAAAACTGATGAGTAAAAAAAATCCCCAACGGATTTTTTTAATTTTTATATTTTTGAGAACTAGAGAACCAGACGAAAAAATGACAAAAGACGTTTTTTGAGACTTTTTTAAAAAAGGTTAATGTTCCGCCAATTTTCTATTCATTTATTTTCAATTGCGGGTTTTTTGAAAATTAACTCGCGGATTAGTGAAAGAATAAAATTGTCAGAATTCAACACTTCCTAGATAGAATTACAACAATTTCTTCCTCATTAAATATGATGGATGAGATAACGGGTTAAAAGGTACCCCTGTGAATTAAACATGACATGGTATAAATTGAGGGTAAATTGAAATTATATCTACCAGTGTTTCGGATCCGTATCATTTTGATGCGGATCCGGATCCGCGGATCCGCATCCGTGATGATGGATCCGGATCCTGATACGGATCCGGATCCGAGGTAACTTTTGATTCTGTGAATCGGATTTTCCTTATTAAATGTTATGCAAGGTTATAATTTATAAACTATATTATACTAATTAAACTAGTTAAACTAATTAAACTAATTATATCGATGTATTAATAATTAATATAGTCTAATTCAGCCCTAGCTTGTTCCGATCACGTTCATCTTTTAAAAATGAATACTTTATATATTTGAAATTTGCGCCATGTGAGCATTTGCCGCTGAGTAATCCTAAAGTTAAAAATGTCGTCATTACTATTATATAAATGTAAACATTAAATTATTAAAGATAATTTTGAAAAATTTTCGTCATGTAAATAATACATTTACGAACCATTTTGATTTATTTATTCCATGGTTTTGGTTAATTTTTGGCGCTACCCGGATCCATATCAACGTTTCCTGATACGGATCCGGATCCGACCAAATGATACGGATCCGAAACGCTGATATCTACAGTCCCTTTAAAGAAAGGAAGATTAAGTCTGTACAAAAGAGAAGATTAAATCTATTGAAAATAGATTAATTTTGGTTTCGAAAGATGAAATGTTGGTTTTCCAAAGAATGGAAGAATTAAAATTAGCTTTAATAAGTTCAGCTTCAGGAGAATCAAGAGAAATCAAATTCTTTATTTCAAATTGTTTGATTTTTGATTTTTAGAATTTTATAATTCCAGCAAATCCGATTTTTAAAGAACTTTTCATGGAACTGTTGGAAACACGGCTTTGAATCTTTTATTCATCAAAAATATTTTTAAACTTACATCATTTGTTGACGCAACATTTGTTGACAAATAGTTGTGTTTGAATATCTAGGGTAAGTGAAAAACCGAGAACAAGGAATTAACAATTTTCTTATGGCAAAAGAATGTTTTTGGCTAAAAATTCAAAATCACCTTTATTATAAATAGAAAAATATGCATAACCTTATTTAGTAAAAAAATAATTTTACTGCAGAAATTAATTGGAAAATATTTTCTATACTAAAAAATTAGTCGAAAATTTAATGAAAAATTTTAAAAACAATTTCTCTAGGACAATTTTTTTTATTCCAAAATAACTTTTTAAAAATACAAAAAAATAGGATGACACACTTTTTGGGTTTTACTCATCCCTGGCTCACTGTGAAGCAGGCTTTATGTAGAGATGCCTCTATCTGTTAGTCTAAGAATGTAGAATACCACTTGGGCAAATTATGCTAATCCTCTAAATTCCAACTTCCCGTGTGAAACTTGGTCATTTTTACAAATTTAAGAAGAATTCCACAAATAGACCGACTCCAGGCTTCTCCTGGGGCTTACTGGAGGACGAGGTTTTATATCCAAAATTCTCATGATTTGACACTTTTCTACATATTTCGACAGAAAAGTTGTGAAAAATGTGACATCAGGGAATATAGAGGAGGGGGTAGAGATATAATTCAGAAACAAAACTTATTAATTTTAAAGTTCAATGTTACTTTACATCCATACAGATATATTCTTTCGTTCCCACGAGACTAAGAGGATACAACTATAGACAGAAATAGAAAAAACTTTTTTTTAAATGAACACAAGAAAGTCATCTGAATTAGGCATTTATATATGTGTATCAATATTAATAAAGAATTAAACTCTGTTTGTCTATTTGAATGTCTGATCATAACTTTATTTTTCTCTAAAGTTCGCATTTGTTACTTAACCGGGGATCTTTATAAAAAAGCGTGCCATACAAGACTTATTGCATGAGTATACTGCAATTGTGGTCATCAAGAGTTAAATAATCATGACAAAAACAAGGAAAATTGAAAGCTTTCATTAAAAAGAATAAGATTTTTGATTTTCGGGGGGTAAAAAATTAACATCATATAGGCAATATTTTTCCATATTTTAGATTCTTTATCCACAAAAATTCATTTATTTTCCCTTAAAAACCATTAATTTTCCCTTAAAAACCATTAATTTTCCCTTAAATAATGAATAAATCACAACAAATATTAGATAAAAAGATTTTGTAAAGTAAAAGAAAAATTTTGGAAAGAAAAATAAATTTTTAAGATTAAAAAAAAAGTTCACTAAGGATAGAATAGCAGTGGAAGGGGGTGCCAAAAAAAAAATTATCTATTTTTGTTTTTATAAATTCTTGTTGTTTCCATCCCTTAGTCTTAATTACAATATCAATAACAGCCTTCTCGAGAATTAATTTCATGTTACAAGATCTAAGCCCACAAACAGGCGCAACTGGAGGTTAGAGAAGAGGGAGGTTTGCATTGCTTTACATGATAAAAGACAAAATCTATCTGTACAATTATTTCGTGGCAAGACCCCCCCCCCCTCCGCATATTCCCATAAAAATTAACATTTTTAATAGCTAATTATTCTCCTAGTTGCAAAGCTGATATTTTTTGTGAGAAGACATTTTTAGCAGGTGTGTGTAAATGACAGGTATACAGAGAAGTGAAGATCTAACAATATTTTTAATAATAAGAATACTTATAACTTCTCTCCAATATCGCAAAAAAAAAAAATTTGCATTAAAAAATCTTTAAATTTCTCTCAGATTCAATATGTTGGAATACGAAACCTTTTTTAAAAAATAGACAGGCTCTGAAACCAACAATATGAGTTGTCGGGTTGAAAATCCCTTTAATAAAAATTAGATGTGTTTTGTGTTAAGTTCGCATAAAAATCATTCAGCTCTCTAAAAAAATATTTTTTTCTCTATTTTGTTGTTAGGAAATACAATTTTAAAAAAACCCAGTTTTTTGGAGGTAAAATTAATGGGAAAACATGTATCAAAAATGCTCAGAAGCCTTTAAATGTTGTTGAGCACTATTAAGTTATAGACAATTATGAAGATAAACAAAAAATCCCAAGATAAACAAAAATTTACTTTTTTGAGGCAACACTCTTTCTAGTTTAAATACAATTATTATTCTTTGATCATTGAATTAAACTATAAAAATATATATTAAGCATTCAAAATTAATTAAAAAAAATATTAATGGACTGAATTGGCTTTAAACTATTGCAGTCCGACCATTACAGCTTTTACGTCAAAATTTGGACCGGATCGGTTCAGCTGTTTTGTTTTAACTAACCAAACAGAAAGTGTCAATTTTAATAATTTGACTATTTATAAGTTGATTAGCTAATTAGGCAAGCTTAACCAATTAATAATAAATGTTGAATTCAATCATTTACTCTAATTTCAAAATTCAATGTTTTGTTTAACTGAAAGGAGTTTTAAATAATTAATTGAATTAATTTTTTTCTAAATTTAGAAAATGTAAAACATTCATAAGAAAAAAGGGCGTGTTCTGTCCACAGAAAGGTAATAACTTGAAGCTGGAACCAAGTTCATATTAACAAGTGAAGGAATATTTGATTTTTTTAACATTGTTTATTGTTTATAGAAAATTTATGCTTCAGTGAAATACGTTCAATGCAGAAAATTTAGCAGCAAAAAAAGTGCAATTTTAGATTATTTGGCACAACAAAAACACACACATCTGGCATCATGATTCATTTGACATTTTCATGGACAAAATATATTTTGTTTTAAAGGAACTGTAAGCGTAGTTTCAAGCGACCCTCCATGCAAAGATGGCAAGGCCAGATTTACAAAGGTACCCTTGAAAGCTTTGTTTGATAAAGTATGAATTAGTTTCATTTGCGAACGTGACTTGTCCATTTTTTGGTTCTAAGAACCAATAGAGAGACTAACAGAAATTATCTTTCAGAAAAACAACTGTATCCTCCACATGTTTTATTTAATGAGGGGTTTAAAGGGTAGCATTGTAAATCGGGCATTACCATAATTGCATGGAGGGTCACTTAACATTACGCTTACAGTCCCTTAGAAATCTAAAAAAACATAATGATGTTTTGAACATATCTCCATATTTTTATTTTCATTTTTTCCATTTCTTTTGCTCAAAACAATCCCATGAAAAGCTATGTGATCTCTCCTCAAATATTGTTAAAATCTTTTTTATCCTTTTTCAAATATCATCAAGATTTAAATACTTGAAGGGACAGAAAAATACAATTTTCTTAAAACTTATTTAAACCCTTTCCCCTGGAACTTGAAAAACAAGTGATTCAGTCTCAATAAAAATAATTTTTCGTATCACATCTTTCTTCATTTCGTTTTCCATTCTAAATTCTGAAAACACAATTTCAATTATTTTACTTTCCTGGTAAACAGTCAAACCCCAGAAAAAGTATTAAATCGAAGACATCATTTCTACAAAATATGAAAACTTTAAAAATCCTAGTTCTAGACCCCCCCCCTCCCCCCACTACTAAACCAATAGCTTGTCTCCCACGAACCCCGGGGAATGTTATTAAAGCAATGTAACACAGTAATAGGAGTTGGCAATATGAGTGTTATGGAAGAAGGGAATTTCAAGAGGAGGGAATAACATAAGTGAGTTGTGAAGAAGTAAGGACGGATAAGGGTGGAGGTTTGAAGGAGTAAGGAGCGAGGTGGGGTAGGGTTGGTATTGATTTTACAAAATGTTTCCTGTCTGGACTATAATCATATTTAAGGTCGGAGACAGAATGCGTGGAACTCGAAACTTTAAATTAAACTTAATTTAAACTTTTTACCTCTGGAAAAACACTTCTTTACATTACAAAATTTCACGCTCAATAAGGTATCAAAATCAATTTTAGAATACTGTACAATTTTATCATTTCGATCTTTCAATGATCTCAATTTTTCTCATTGTAATATTTTTTCACGCCGCCTTTATACCAGTTGCATTTTATATAAATATCTGCCCTTCTGCTCTATGTTACAATATGATACTTGCTCCGGATGATCTTGAGCAGAACAAAATAATAGAAAGACTTTGATAACAAATTGGAAATAGATTTATAGATATTTCGTTTTTATTTATATGCGTGAGCTTGTGCTCCGGACATCCTAGCTAAACAAACCAGAGGTCGGAACTATTGGATCTTGAAACTTTAAAACGCCTGAACTCAACATGAAACCATCAGTCTATTTAATACAATTTCTTAGAAGATAATTTTAATTGACTTAGGCGTGATGTTATTCAGTGTTTTTGGCAGACAGTTTTCATTGGTTAAATTTTTAACCTCTTAGAGAACAAAGAAATGAATAAACCACGACAAACATTAGATAAAAATGAATAAACCACAATAAATATTAGATAAAAATGAAGAAAAAAAACACAACAAATATTAGATAAAAATGAATAAACCATAACAAATATTAGATAAAAATGAATAAACCACAACAAATATTAGATAAAAATGAATAAACCACAACAAATATTTAAAAAAATGAATAAATCACAACAAATATTAGATAAAAAGGTTCAAACTCTCAGGAACCATTTAAGATAAACCAATAAAACTCATGTAAAATCAACTTATTCCTCCCCCCCCACCCACCCGAATTAAAAAAAGATCATTCTAAGAAATAATACATTAACTTGGGCTACATTAACTGTTGTACGTACATTGTACACATACATTGATTATAAATAAAGTAAACTATGTACTCTGTACATGAAATCAAATCGTACCTGTACAACAACACATCTGAGAGGAGTATCGCTACCGCCGACGATAGTAATCCCTAGACAGGAACTGGTTCTAGGGATCTCAACGTGAGATACTTCTCCTTCAAGGATAGGCAGCCGGGTAATCCCTAAACGGAAAACATTTTTTAAAGGAATCCTCACCGAAATTTTACTGGATCTTTAATTTTCAAGATTTATTATTAATACTCTTTATTCCATTGGGACAAATATCTGCTTATGGCGATTAAATATCGTTGTCAATCATTCGCCTCATTGAACTTTTTTGGACATAACCTGTGATTTTGTCTTTTCTTGAGAAAGAGGTTTTAAATCAATTTTATTTCTTTGAAAACCTTTTCTAAAAACCTATGCTTTAAAGTCAGGAATATATATTGAATCCAACCAACATTATCGGACTATAAGAAAGATGTTTAGTAAAATTATGAGAAAAAACATCACAAATTTTCGCCTTCACAACTTGCCATTCCGGCGTTTGTCTGCCGGAATTTCTGCCTGAAGTTTGTCCTTACAGAATTTGTCTGTCTGAAAATTGAAATTTGTCATTCCATGAGTTTGTCATTCCAGAGTATATCATTCCAGAGTATGTCATTCCAGAGTATGTCATTCCAGAGTATGTCTTTCTGAAGTTTTACTATTCAGAGTTTTTCGTTCCGGATTTTGTTTTTTTAAAGTTTGTCATTCCGGAGTTTGCCTATCGGACGTTAACCTTTTTCAGAGTTTCTATCTCTGAAGTTTGCCATTCCTGAATTTTTCACTGGAGAGTTGGGGATTAATTAACCATTTAATGACAAATAGTTCGCTTAACGGATTAAACAAAATATTCTTAACATTTATAAAACTTGAGCTTTTCTTCGCAAAATTCTGGCTTTCAAGCAACAAAAAAAGAAATCTCGTATAATAGCAAATTCCATTGCCCAATCAACTCAATAAATGTTACAGGTCAAAAACGCCATTTGCAATGATGGGTTAATATAACCAGAGCAGCCATAAGATAAAATAAATACATTTGTAATCAAATGACGTTGTTTATGAACTGTAATCACTTTCTCTTCCCTGATTTTATTTATTTGTAATCAAATAACGTTGTTTATGAACGTAATCATTCTCTCTTCCCTGGTTTTATTTATTTGTATAAGGTAATCTAGTTATATATTCAATACACATAACTCTGAACAAAAATTCTTAGTTGTATCCTTCATTTTCCTTGGGTCCGCATATACATTATACAACATGTACAATCACATTAGAATATTATCAATATATCAAGCCACGGATAGAGTTAGTCCATTGAAAAATAGGGAACATCAAAACTTTCTTTTGCACAAAATCTGCATTTAAAGAACTGTTGTTGGAATTTGTTGTAACCTTCCATTTAAAAGGGATCAGACCGATTCACAAGGATACCCTTTAAACCCTTTATCTGATCAATGATGTGGAATCACTTTTCTAATATTTATCAACATCATCGTCTTGGTAGCATGAATCCACAAGTCACTTTGAAAGAGAAACCAAAATTGAAAATAATTAAGTTTTCAACAAGAAATACAAAGTTATCTTCATTCATACTTGATCAGAAAGACCTTTTATATTAAAGATTATAAAAAAGGCTTTAGTGATTTGAAAATTGTTCCAAGATGTGCACTAAAATATTTACCGTACAATGTTCACAGTGCATACTTCCGAGATTCACACTGTAGTGTACAGTGTAAAGTGAACAATATAATGAGTTAATTAAGCTAAACGTTAAAATTAAGTTAAAAGATACGGCATTACATCATTTAAAAATTTATCAATGTTCATTTAATCCTGTAAGTTTTAATGCAGATGGTTGGAATTTCTTGGGATAGTTTTTACAGATTCTTTCTTAAAAAAGAAATATCTGAGTTGTTGATATTCAGTTTACAGGGTTCTCAACAAATTAAGAGAGAAAGAAAGACTTAAATGAGAAAATTATTCTTTTCAAAATATCAAAATTAATTAAAAATTTGAGAAATTGTTATTTGTTCTAAAAAAGTGATTATAAATCTATTATGATTAATTGGACTTAAAAACATCTTATTATAAAAAAGAATTTAAGTTAAAATGACAAAATAATATTCATTTTTTTTAAAGTTAAAAAGTTAGATTTTCAATATCAAACAAACTTTTATGTGAAAGACATTTCCTCCACTGTCACATAAAAAGAAACCACATTTGTAAAAAATCAAATTTCAAAGTTTATAACATAGATTTCTTTTTCATTCTAGATCAAGCAAAGCTTAAGATGTAAAATCGGACATAACAATCTATAAAACGGAGGCTTAAGCCTCATTTAAAATCACGCATTCAGTTCATTAAGATTTTTATGTTGTGAATGTTGTATGGAGATCAATCATTGATCTCCATACTATGCAGACCTATTGATATACCATGATGGTCATACTCTGTAGGGAAAACTTTAAAAGTGCCCACATTGGATATCGAGAACAAACATTTAAGATTAACTATATCCAATCTTATGCTATAATTGACACCTTAGTTTCAGATTGGTTCCTTCCTATTTCAAAATGGTGTATTCTTCCAACCTATAAGTACATTATATTTTTACTGTACCCTATTGTATACATTATGTTTATTATTTTATATACTGGGAAACACTATTGGTCCCTGGCCTCCTTTAAGACCATTAACCTTAATCTGTAAACTCAATGTTTTATACAACAGGATGAAAAAAAGAGAAATACTAAACTCTTTTCTAAAGCTGATAATTAAATTTGAGTTAGCACACTTAGCTCGAAAGTGTTTTATAAAAATATTATCATCATCAGTATTGTATTTTCTATTTTATTTTTAATGATTATCAGGATCGTTATTATTATTACTAACAAATATATGCAACCAATCTAATTATCTAACTGATTTTATTTCTCGGCCATGAGAACATTTTTGGATCGAAACAAAAAATGTTATTAGTATTTGACCTATTGTCCCACAGAAAAAACTTTCTCTTATTCTTTATTGTATATTGTACAAGGTTCTTTACTCCCATTTTTTAACTGTTAATTTTTAGTTTTGTTATGTTAAATATTAGAATGTCTCGTTTTATTATATAGATTATCATTTATAAAAAGGTATTGAAATGAGATTATTCAAAGTTGTTCCATAATTCTTTGTTTTGTCTGAAATCAAATGAATAATTTTTAAACAAAATAAAATTGTCTCCAATCTGCGGCCAAGATAAAAAAGAATTTGGTAAAAAAATGCATGTTTAAAGAATAAAAAACAATGATATTTTTTCTGACTTTTGCTATTAACTTCAAGAAAAGTTAATAAAATTACCACTTTTCTAAATAAATACAAATGTTGCAATATAACCCAATGCAATGTATGTACAAATAAATGTTACTGAAAGAAGTAACAAAAAATTATTTCTTTCCCCTCAAACTACAGCTTCTCTGCAATTAAAAAAACAAACAAAGTAGGACGTGATACAAAATGTATATAAAATATTTTTAAAACAAATCTTGGTGAAAATACTATTTCTTGACTTTATTATATAAGACTAGCAGCAATAACAGTGGGAAATAAAGTTAAATGAACTGTATAATAGGATATAACAGAAGCCTAGAGAAATTAGACTAGATGTCGTCTTTACCATACCAGAGTGTTTGAGCTGATATTGAAAATATGAATTTAGCTTTATACTAGCATACGTCCATATAAGGCTGGGCACGTTCCAAATTTTTCTATCCGTTTCGGTAACAGTTAGTTTCAAGCATTACAAAATAAAATTTCAGTTAGCTGTTAATTTTGAAGCTAGGAACAGAACGTTCGTTCTGTTAACAGCATTTTCCGTTTTTTTATTAAACTACTGTTACATAACAAATTTTCAACAATTGTTAACGGCTCTAGCTTTGCCCAGCCCTATGTCCATACAGTGCATCGAATGAAAGAGTTGAGGCAAGTATTGTTCATACTATTTACAAATTTTTGTTTTGTATTGTTTTGTTTAAAGAACCAGTCACACACAATTCAGAATGACAAGATACTTATCAGTTAAAATTTGGCTTCTACAGATTGACCCCGAGAAGTAAAACATATTCATTGACCTTTTTGTTAGACAAGTACATGATGTACAAAGAGTTGTACAAATTTCAGACTTGTAGTCTGCATAAACAATCTATTCTAATGTATCTAGGAATAGAGGTTATATTTAGATTGAGAAAATTTTCAGAACAAGTCTAAACCTTTTCTTGGATGTACAGGATTCTGACAACAACATCAACATCAAAATACCAAGGGATTATTCCATACAAGGCATTCTCAGAAGTCATGTTTGTTTAAAATAAACTATTTCAATTGTGTTTTTGTTATCTTTAAAACATTTTGAAAACATTTTTTTTTTCCTTCCAGCGTCCAGTGTTACGAAATTTGAATAATTTAATTGCATAAAACTGGGTTTAAATGTTGAATGACTTAAGGTTTAACCTGGTCTTAGAACTAGAATTCGAAAAGCTAGAGTTTAGAAATATTAGGATGCTAAAAGAAAATTTTAACTTACCAATAATTTAAAACAAACAAGAGAGTTCTATCTAGAACAATTTCAATGCGCTAATTATCAATAAAAATTTTTGTTTTTTTAATGCGCTTTTGATCCATACCCCTCCTTCCCCCCTCTCTCTTTTGATAAAGTGAAAAAGAATCCTCCTATTCCTATATAAATATCTAAACCTAACATAACCTGAAATACACATGAACGGGGCAAAATGGGTGAAAATAATTGCTCAGAAAAACACACACAACAAAAATTTTCTTAGTAGAAGACTAGAAATTTGAAACCTTTAACTCTAAAAACCTCATTTTTACTTCACTTTCCTTCTTTACTTTCGACTCTTCATCACGGGGAAGTTTTTTCTAAGAATTCCCTGAAAGCATTCATTAGAAATTCAAATTCAGGTAAAGTTCTGCAAACTTCTAAGAACATGTTCCCAGTTTTTTAGCAAGGACAATTGTCACAATCTGAAACCTAATTTATTCATGAAAATGTTTGAAAGATTACACATTGATAAAATTGTTTTATCTACCTAAAAGTTCTATAATTATCAAAAGTGTGATAATTTTACACCTCACCATAGTAGTTTTACACTTCAGTTATTGATAAAAGTGTTTCCTGATTGTTCTAACTAATTAGGAAAAGATAATAAAAAAACATACCATCACTTATGACATGAACAGATGGCTGACTGGTGTAAGATAGGTTTCTGTGGTATCTGGACCAGTATGGTTCATCACATAGATACAAGCTGCTCATCACAACCATCATATAACTGTTTAGAGAGACACTCTTCTTATCATTTTTAAATTTCAAGTTTGTTAATCTCGAATTGTAATGACACTTGTCTTTATGTTTCACTATTAGGTTGATGTAGTTTACTCTCCATTTTTTATTTCTCTTTTTATTAATGTTTGCTCATTTTTTTTTACTGAAATTGAACATGTTTAAGTTATGTTATTTGATATTCTAAGAACTTAAATCTACATTGCTTTGGTTCACAAACTGAATAAATGTCCAGGAGAAAATTAGATTTGATGAGAAGACTGAATATTGACAGAGCGGAGACTAATTTGTATTCTCAGCGTGAAAACTAATCAAGTTCTGAGCCACATTGTAGAATTAGTTACCAGGATTCACTGAGATTTATTCTATGTATTCCATACACCTTCACATTACCCTATCTTGCATTTCCTTTCATAATTAAAAAAAGATAATTTTTCATTGATTTTCTTTTAAATCAAAAAAAAGAAAAAAGAAAAATGAAAATTTTATATAATGTTCCATTTTAGAACCATTATGACAAATATAACAAGGAAAATTTCAAAACTATGATGTTCAATTCTAAAACAATTTTGTCAGAAAGAATAATTTATTTTAACTTTCCAGCAACCATTTGTATCCAAATCTTAAGCTTCAACCCCAAAATTAGTTTCAAGTTTAATAACTTGGATGTAGGCTGACATTGTATATAAACTTTGAACAACCATGTCTCCTAACAAGCAAACAGGGACAGAGAAATGTAACTTATATTTCTATTTTTTAACAAGAATTTGAAGATATGGCAAGAGGGAAAGTTTTTTTATATTTAAAGTCTTGATCATAATAAAAATCTTTGAAACATTTTTCATTAGAAAAAATTAATTTTTAGCTAAACTTAAATTCTCTTGTTTTATATTAGGTTATGTTATGATTCGTATGTTTGGCACTTACATTTTGTGACAGGGCAGCCTCTTAATTAAACTATACTTTTCTGTCCATACTTTTTCTAAATTAAATGAATCTTTCTCTTATTAGGAAAAAAGAAAAAGAGAAGACAGCACTAATAAACAAATCTTGGGGCCCCTGGGAATTCACTCACTATACCTGCCTAATGTACACACATTTTAATAAGATTATTCAGAACAGGTGAGCAATTTTTCAACATTTTATATCTCTTATCCAGTCTAAAAGACTTTCAGAGAATTAATATTAATTTTGAAAAAACAAAAATATGAATTTTATCAAACTAATTGGGTCCCAATTAGTTTGGTCATTTACATGATTATTGAAAACATAAAAACCAAACAAACAAAAAACCATTCTATTCATTTTGGTGTATAGACATTAATTTTATAGTTATTTTTAGGAAAATTGGATTGATAGTACTAAAAAAAACACAACAAACTAGGCCAATATGTAAAGAAAAGTGAAGATCAGAAAATGATTCTGAACTGTTAATATAAGTCCAAGGACTAAAAGTTAAGTGGCTAATATAAAAAACTTTACTTGAGTTCTGGAGCCATGTACTCAGTTATACTTTAGTATTTACCATCTATGCTCTAACAGATTATGCCATGATATCCACTCCATCATTTCAGACATTTTATTTGTTTATTCCTTAAGTACACAGCATCTCACAAAAGATAGACAAATATTGTAAGTAGGGTTGTTAATCATCTTTAATAACGATAAAAACATAGTTTTTTGTTTTTTTTTCTAAAAAACAATTGTATTGTTTTAATAATTGACGATTGGTCGCAACAAACCAACCACTAGTTCCAAACTGGAAAAAAAAGCAATCTGATTGTTTTTGAAACATTTTTTGCTGATGATTCTGAGTTTAATGACAATTAATTTCAATTTATTTTCAGGGAGATAAGTTTATGAATGTTGTCTTAAATGTTTGTTTTCTTATCAAGAGAAATAAGCTGAATATTTTCTGACCAAAGATTTTTTGATGTAAGGGTTTCCTACCAAGAAATTATTTTGTCTAACAAGATCATTATTGATAGTCAAAAATTAAAAACGGAGCTACCTTTGTTAATGAACCGACAAACTAAAGCAAACAAATGACTTCTTAAGATATTTTATTTCAAAAAAACAATCGTTTCTAAAAACAACAGTTTTTTTCTTGTTTTCTTCTTCATACATTTTAAAATAAAACTATAGTTTTTCAAAAACATAAAAATTATTAATTGTGAGAGGCTCAAAGTTCATATTGCAGAATTGCTAAATCTTCTTTATAAGAAGAGGAACTAAGTTGAATTGATAAAACAGTTAAAGGGTTCTGCAACCGTAGCATAAATCTTCCATATTACCGCAGTGCTGAAGGGGAGTGAAGGAGTTAAGGAGTTAGAGGATTCTCTAGGACTAGTGGGGAATAAAAGAGGCAGAGATTCACTATAAGAATACATTATATAGGAAATCCTAGCAGATGGTTACATATCTGATATCCATTATACATCAAATATACTGAAATTCTGTTTTGGGTTGTTACTTTTCTGAACCTCCAGCCCCTACTAGAGGTTCGTGCATTCACATCTATAATTTTCAAAATCATCCCACATATTTTATTTATTATCCAAACAACTTTTAAGAGGTGCCAGTGCAGTTGGGTTATTTCTAGTAAAAAGTCAAAAATTGTCCCCCTTAAAAAAACATTATTTAACCAACCTGTTTTAGACTATCCTTCAGATTTTTATTAAGTTCACTTAGTTTCCACAAAATAATCTATTTGTCCCAAAAGCTAAATTTTGAAACTAAATTCCTGATTTTTAACCTTAAAAGTTGCATGCTTTCATTATATACACCTTATAAAAAAATTATATGAATATTTGAGAAATTTTGCAGTTTCAATTTCCCCTTTTGTGAAAACTCACCTATCAACTCTGGATAAGATTGAAGAAAAATTGTTCCTTTCCCTTCAATCTATTTTGAGGGAATTTGTAAATGTGAAATATTACCAATTTCCTTCCAGAGCCCCCATTAACATTTCATTTTCACACTCAAGAATTATTTTTCCCCTGAGGAAGAAGATTTGATTATTTTGTTTGTTCAACAAGCTTAAATACTAATTCTCTAATTTAATGCAGAGGCAGCTTTATGGGGGCAGGGGGGGATAGGTGAAAAAAATTAGGGGGAGCAAGCTAATATTAACCTTAATCTGATAATTAGGGGTGGGGGGTGTTTAATTGGGGAGATTAAAATTTTAGAGAGTTGGACTAAACAGTTTCTTGTTCAGCCAAACCTAATCAAAAGCTAAGAACAAATACAAAGCAAAACAAAGTACATTTTACAATTGCAGTGAGAAATTTGTCAAGCTGCAGAACTTGTTTCTTGAAAATCCCCTCAATCTTCCCAAATCTAGTAAGTGTGTGCATCAAGTCCTGATTTTATTGAACTAGATAACAACTACTACCATGAAATGCTTTCCATTTTAAACTAATTGGTTTGCAAATATTCAAAATTAAATTAAGTTCCTGCTTTCATACAGAACTATATACAAACCAAAATGAGCAATAATTATAACAAATGTTTGTAGGATTATCCTTGCTTTCATAAAAAGTTAATGTAGAATAAGGGTGGAAGGTCCCCTGGGGGATGGGTAAATTTAATGACTTAGTGAAACAACAAAATTCCTTTCAAAGGTTTTTAATTTTGTATTAAAACATGATTTGACACAGCCAAATCAAATATTTTAAAGTGAAACATTAATGGTTTAGTAAATTCTGAACAAAATGTGATTACAGTTTCAAGTAAAGAAAACTACTTAATATTCATCCTTCAGTAGTAAAATTTTAATTACTCAAGTAGGAATGGGACCGCTTTTGCTTTTCTTCAAAACAACCCATGAAGAAGGAGTGGATACAAAACGCCCAAGAACAAAATGTCCAATAACAAAACACCCAAAACATAACACAGCTATGAAAAGTTGCATCAATTTTCAAGACCTTGTCAATAATGTTATACACCAGGTCTAATGAACATAAAAATAGTACAAAAGAACCAAAAAGTTGTAACTTTGGATATTTTATAACCTTGGACATTTTGTAATTTTGGACATTTTGTAATTTTGGACATTTTGTAATTTTGGACATTTTGTAATTTTGGGCATTTTGTAATTTTGGACATTTTGTAACTTTGGACATTTTGTAAATTTGGGCTTTTTGTTATCTTGGGTGTTTTGTTTTTGGACAATTTGTAACATTGGGCATTTTGTTTTTGGGTGATGTGTAATTTTGGATGTTTTGTTATTGGACTTTTTGCCATTGGACATTTTGTTTTCGGGCGTCTTGTATCAACTCCATGAAGAAAATTGAGAAATAAAATAACCGTTTACAAAATAATAGTTTTTAACAATAATTTAATTTGTAGTTTAAAAAATGAAGGTATGCAGTTTATGACAATCATTACTACTGATAATGACAGTACCTTTATTTAGAATCATTAATAATCATAAATGACATATAATCACCTAAATTTGCCTTTTAAAGCAGGATTTTTTCAATTGAACTAACATATTCAAAACTGACTTTCATTAGTTTTAACCCTTCTTTTTTTTTAAATGAAGATTCCTTATTTTGACAAATCAAATAAGAAACAAAAACCAATATCTTTTTCTGAAAATAGGCCCCAACCATGAACTAAAAGAAATATTGTAATTTTCATAAAAAAAAGGAACAACTTGTTTGTGAATAAATATTAAAAGTTTGGACTAAATATCAGCTTTCAATTATGTTAAGGGCTATTCTAAATTTTTTTTAATAACTGACTAACCTTGTGACTGTTTTTTCTACTTTTTTGGAAGTTTCAAAGGTACTGCTTTCAAATATGAGAGCATGAAGGAAAACATAAGGAGGGGACTACCACTGCGCCCCCCCCCCCTTATTACAGAAATTAGGATATTACAATTAGCTATAAATTTGAAAATGTCAATTTCACAATTTTGTTCTTTAAAAAACAGAAGTTCTTAAATGTTAATATTTTTATATGATATAAACAACCTCAAAAAGCTCCGTCCCTCAACTTCTTTTCTATAAACAACCTCAAAAAGCCCGGTCCCTCATCTTCTTTTCTTTAACTTTCTTAAACTTATGCATATCTAGCACAAGTAAAAAAGTCATGTTTGATTATCTAAGCTTGAAAGTAGTTAATCTTTAACCCCTTTAATGGTTTCCTTATTCTAGAATTTGTGCCAAAATTATCTTTAAATGCTGTGATTAATTCAAGTTTTATTTTTTAGCAAATTGCTTGTCTTTAAAAGCTTTTAATCAAAGCAAAAAATAAGTTAAGGATCCTTAAATTTTTTAATTATAAAACTATAAAATCTGAAATATCTTCAAAGAGAAGAGTTTTTTTTGCAAAGAACAAATCATTGTTTTCTTTAACTTATAAACTACATTAACTTACAGTAAACAAAATATTATTAAGTTTTTATATTCAAATTTTAAGTCTTGAAAAATTATATTTAGCTTTAAAATTTAACACTTTATTAACAAATGTATATTTCTGCACAATTCTTTCTTGTCATTTAAAAAATAATAGTAGAAAATAGTGCAAAAAAGATTAGTGGATTTTTTATATTCAATATTTTGATATTATGATCAAATTTGCAAGATAATCCTGTATAAAAAAAAGAATTGAATAGAGTGTGAGGTTGTGCTACCAACAGAGGCTAAAGAAATACTGAACGGAGCCCAATCTCTCACCGGAGAATTGAGAGGACCCCCCTCCTATCATCTTCAAGTTCTGATTAACTTCCAGACAAGATAACATACAATCCAAGCAATACATTACATCCTCCAACAACTTTACCAGAGGACTCTATGGACCACTATCTAGCCCTTTATTCCCTAAGGGGAAGAGGATGTATCTTGAACCCCACCCTCTTTTTCCATTTTCCCTCCATCATTTTCTTATCCTTGATTATATCCTTTACAGAACAGTAAAATTGCATAATAAAATAAACTTTGTTTACCAGGACATATTACTAGATCATAACAATATAAATTAATTTAAAAGAAAAACAAAAGACTTCAAACAATGTTGAGAAAAACAAAAAGGAAAATTTGTTTTAAGAAATTTGTAAATATTATGCACATTAAGATGAAAAGAAATAATGGAATTAAAAGAACGGAAATATAATGTAAAATATAAACAACAAATTATTTGGGTCATTTTTCTATAATTTACAAAATAGGAAGGGACATTTTTAAATTGTTGACAGAGAATGCTCTACACAATATCAATTTTGGGACAGTTTTGTTGCAGGTTAATAAATATATTAGATTTTATTAGACTGAAACAGTTATTGCTCTGACAACTGCAACAAACAATGTTCAAATTTGACATTATTATGACAATCAAATACTAGTCACCAGAGAAGAAATATGTTCAGAGGTTGGAACTTTTGTGTGGAGCATCATTAATGTTAAAGGCTTAATCTTGATTTTCAATATAGGCACTTTTAAATTTGAGGATCATTTAGATCAATGATTGATCCTTCAATAATACTTCTCTGCAGGGTATGTCCACCAAATCTATAAATAATACTTTGCTTGTCTGTTAGTTTGTCTGTCTAGTTTGTTTGTAGTTAATAAACGTCAGAACGACTGATCTACTAAACGGCTGTAATGTAAAACCCTAGATATGTTGACATAATATAATTCTGACTTCAGAGCATAAGTCTTTCAAGGATTTTTTTTCTTGCAATTTTGTCCAGTTTAACATTTTTAATTTCAATTTTTAATCTTTTTAAAATCCTCTTGCCACTGAAATTGCTATTTTTTCTCATGTTCTAAAAAAATTTTCTTCATTCTTGATACAAAAAAAAAAGCTGAAATTGTCCAATTTGAATGTGGGAAAGTTAGAGTTTTGTTGGGTCTAAACTGCTGTGAGGACTGTGGTTAAACCTGTTCTTACAGAACTATGTTAAATAAATTTAAACTTTTCTGATGTCCTTAACAAGACAGGTCTAATAAACTCTGCAGACAACACCATACACAGAACATTTTCTTAGAAAATAAAGAGAAATCATAGTTGTATCATTATTACCATTAGCAAAGTGAACACTAATATCAGTTTCGCAAACAGATATAAAAATTAGAGTTTGTGGCCAGTGCTCAGTTTATTTTGAGTAGTTTTAAATACTTGGATGCAAGGAAATCCAATTAATTTGTATGACATTTTAATAAAATTCATGCTTTTACAGAACTTTATTAATAAGAAAAAATGATCAGCCAAAATAAAACTTAAAACAAGTTTTGCCTCAAGATAATCATTAGATATCACATGAAATAGTAATGAATATTCCAAGAGAACAATATGCGGTACAATATTCAATCCTGCAGATTTGGGTTGCTGTATCTTATGCTTCACAAAGCAGAGATACAAACTAAAGGGAATATTAAAACAACTCCACTTTAGCACTATTTCAGATAAAATACATACAAAGCCAAAGAAATTTTTTGGCTCTTATATCCTGCTATAAATTATGATAAATCATAAAAGTATACCAAAAACTATATTTAAAAAATAAGTTTGAAAAGAATCGATTAATATTTAATTTCCAGATTCAATATCAATCCTAGTCCAATAGATTTGTAGAACTCAGGGACTTTTCCATTAAATATTCAATACTAAGGAAATCCATTATCTTTCAAACAATATTTATCCATCAGGGGTTTAGCCCCAATATATTAACCTTTTCTTCATGAAATTTACAAAAAAAGAACTTGTAAGTGTTTTATTATACAAATGTTAATTAAGCACAAAATAAATTTATCAAAAAGCTCAGACAATATTACAGAAATTCATTGAAATAAAATTTCAATAATTAAACAGAATAATAAAGTAAAATATTCTTAAAGTCAACCTTATTCCTAAGATTTAGAGAGCTCTCATCAAATATTCAAGAAAATGCATTCTTTCAAATTCCCTCAAAGTTTTGATGTACTTTATCTCTTATCTATTCCTTCTGTTCTTTTCTTTAAAAATACAGATAATTGCAAGTTTACTATAACAGCCTTCTCTTGCCAACAAACTTAACATCAAGCTTGGCCAATTTGAAAGGAAGGCAACAGAATTAGAGAAAATTTCTACATCAAGCAAATTTAACATTTCTAAAAACTTCTACAAAGAAAAATCTATCAATTTCCAATTTCTCCCAATTCTAAACAAACTATTTTTTAAAAGACTGTGTTCCACATTGTTTTCAAGACATTTCATATCAGTGGATTGTTCAGAAGAAATTTCTATATTGCGAAAAAATCTAATATTTCAATGTTTGATAAAATACTGTAGGAACTGATATCTATATTCATGTTAATATTCCTATAGAACAATTGTTATCAATGCTTGAGGGTTTCAGTCTCATTAAATATTCATGAATTCAATCTTGTAGATAAAGAAATCTTTATAAAGCCTAAGTAACTACACCTGCACCCAACTTCTTGAATAGAAATTGTAAGAAGTATTATTTAAAATTTTTTACCACAATGCAGATTAAACTTTGTATCTCTTTTTTCAGAATCAGATACTAAATATACAAAAAAATAAAATTTCTTCTTAAAAATGGAAATGAATGATCTGTATCAAAGGGCACGCAATATATAAGATATACATAGTTAAATTCAAAATAGATGTTGGTACCCCTTGAGACTGTTAAATCTAAAAGTTTCAAATGTTGAATCGTAAGTTAAATCCAGACATTGACTCCTCAACTCTACAGATATGATGATGCTATACAAATACTAGAAATCCCCTCTGGCATCGTAATATTGTCAAACTAAGACAAACCAAACAAACTTTAATGGTATTCAAGTTGTAAGAGAAGCAGATATATATATGATATATTAAGATAAAATTAACCTTTTCCAACAATTTTTACTACAATCAGCTTAAAATACAACTATGCAAAAAAAAAACTTTGAATTTGCAGCCAAGGCTAGAAATAATTATGTCATTATGTCTCTTAAATGAATTTTTTAATGAAAATTTATTTCTGAGACACAATTTTGGTTTATATTATAACATTTGAAGAGGATTTTTATTTTTAAAAGACCACCCTACAGGTTGCAAAATCAGCTGTTACCCACAGAAAGGGCAACTTTTTAAGTCAAGAAAACTACTTTTTTTAATAGCATACCAAGTACCTTCTAAAACTCATGCATTAATTTATCACAAAGCTTGTTGTTCGTATATTGTGACTACAAATATTCCTAAGCACTTTTTAAAAAAGTTATCTTTTACTGTGTACAAAGTTTAGTTAAGAAAGTTTATTAAATTTATTAGAAAATTTAAAATATAAAGCACTCTGTCATGGTGATAAATATAAAACTGAAAACCTGGCACAAATTGTTGACTAAAATTTAAATATAAATTTTCTTGCTAAATTATGAATATATGAAAGACTATCAAATTTCCCCATTCTGAAATTGTTCCCCTCTACATAACTATTAATTGAAATATTTACTGAAAATTAAAAAATAAACTCTTTTAAAAAATAATTAACTACCTAACTAATGGATCTTGGAAAAATATTGTTAAAAAAGTACTGTTTAATCTAAAAATGGCTAACTTTTTAATGGGAAAAAGCATAGTACTGATAAATTTTTTCTCTTAAAATTTTGTCTTTTTTCGATTGTTTTGAAAAGGTAAAGTTAGCAGTTTGCACCAATACAGACAATGATATTGGAAAACGTCAAGTTTGAATTTTACATTAGATTCTTATTCAGTTAAACCTTCTAGTTTGTTGATAAAACATACACCCTTAAGAAATAATTATAATTATCAAATTATAAAGATTTAAATCCAAACTTTTTGCAAATATGAGATTGAACTAAATTAATGAGGATTAATAGTTAAACTTAGTACTATTAGCTGACTATTGGTTGTACCACTTCCTTTGTTTAATCTCAGTATACCTTGTAATGAATTGGTTTTTACAAACTTTGTTAAGAATGTCCATCTTATTAAACTATGTTCAATGTTCATAACCGTAATAAACAGAACCCTAAAATTCTGTTTACATTTTAACCTAGTTTATCGCTACTAAAAAATTAAGACCTCTGAACCCACAAAATTTAACCAAAGTGAAAAATATCATAATTCAATGCAATATATTTGGCCAAGTAAAAAATCTTTTATTAACAAAGCTTACTTAATTACTTTGATTGAGAATTATCCACTAATGCTTTTCCCTGCAACCTATTTTCAAGTTTAAATTTAGATTTTGAACAAACTAACATTGAAACGTCATAACATTTAAGTTAAATCATGAGATCTATTTGAAGTGTTTTTTCTTTTGACTATCTATATTTTTCAACATAAATTATCAATATATATGGTGTTGAACCAAATATATAAATTTTTTATCCATTTTCTTAATATCTATTCTTATAAAAACTCATAAATTCTTTATCTTAAACTTGAATGCTAAAAGTTTAAACCTTATTAGAACTTTGTCGTAATTAAAACAAAGTTCTAATATAATTCAATATTTTTACCTTTTCTTTTATATAGTTTTATTCTTTTGCAGAGAATAAGTGAGCATTCAATAAACTGAAATCAATATTTAAATATCTTGTTACAGATCAAATTTCAAGTAAATATGGTCTTAGATTGAACATCTAAGACTTAACCTCTTGAGTCAGATTTAATTTAGTTGAACTAAGCATGGCTAGTTGAACTTTATCT
The DNA here is from genome assembly GCF_000591075.1 of Eurytemora carolleeae. Classification (NCBI taxonomy): domain Eukaryota; kingdom Metazoa; phylum Arthropoda; class Copepoda; order Calanoida; family Temoridae; genus Eurytemora; species Eurytemora carolleeae. Next base: position 556,860 of record NW_019396152.1, read on the forward strand.
CTAGACACTCTCTGTTTTAAACTTGATAAGCAGGCCATGTGACCAGACCATCCGTACCATTGTTTATTAACTTTTGCTAATCATTAAATCAATTATCTTGTAAATTAATTTTATTAAATTACATTTCATGTCTTAATTTGACATAAATGCAAAGTAAAAAATGAAAAAAAGTTTTAATTACCCGTCCAAATAAACCTTCATCAATAAATGGCAAAAAAATATCTTGCAGATTTCTTGCAGAATTTCAAAATTAAACCATTTTGAAGCTAGAAAAACCATGATACACATTATTTATCAGATATTGGATAAAGGTTGGAAGGGTAGGGTAGCATTTAGAATCTGTGATATTTGTTAAGAAGAAGTTTTGAAAATAAAACCTCATGCAAATATACACTTAAAGAGCCATTTTATTTTTATTCATATAACTAACCTTCTTTTTTAAACTGACAATCTGTCTGATGATCTTTCATTTTCTTTGCTGGACCTCGATGTTCACATCCTGCACCAGCATACTGGCATGCCACCAGGGTACCCTCACATCTAAATATATAAAAATAATAATTCAAATGTCCTGAGATCAGATTGAATGAAGTACGAAGTGTTAGAACAATGTAAGAAAGATAGTGCACTCTTCAAACAATTAGGTCCATAACCCAGAAAGCTGAGAATTTTCATCACAATTTGACCAATTTGACATCTTTAACATATCTTTTTCGCTTTACATAATGCGTAAACTTTTTTAATGAAAAAGTAAAAAAAAAGACAACTTCGTTAGTTAAAAGATTGTTAAATTTTAGAAAAAACATGATTAGATATAAAATTACAAAGGTACTATGCGTTTACTTTAAGTACTTAAAATCCATAACTATGAAACTATTCTGATGGATAACTAGCTGAAGTGCCAAGTGTTACCAGAAAATTTAAAAAAAATTTAGATTTTTAGAACAAAATTTCGAATTTTGTTAGCCCATGAAACCCCCAGGGTGCCCATGCCCATGGCTCTCTTTAAAAAATCAGCTAATTTGGTCTAGCCATTTGGCCAGCTCTAGCTATTAACATCTATGAATATATATATAAATATATATATATATATTTATATATATAAGCTATATAATAGCTTTATGATATAGAAGCTATATAATAGCTTTATGATATAGATATTAGATAAGGAAAAGTTTCAGTAATTTAGATTGCCACTCAAGAAATGTTGATATTTATTTCATTTTTATCCTTACAACTTTCAAATCAAGTTCCTTCATTCCTGATGATAATAATTTCCTAATTATCAATTATCCATTCTTTTCCATTTTCAAATACCCTTTACAACATTTTACCCTATACTTCATTTTTTTTTCTTTCACACTTTTTCACTTATAAAATCTTTCTATTTAAACTTTTATCTCCTTTCTTTATCTTCTATTTTCTCTTCAGTTTCTCCTCTAATCTTCCTTTGTAAGTTTCCCAAAAAAGTACTGATAAGATTACCAACTGTAATCGAATTTAATCTTCTTTTCGGGAAAAATGCAAACGTCAGAGTACATTTACAAGGTTCACCGAGAAATGAAAGGATGAAAGAAAATTTCTTAAATTCATAAAACAACAATTCAAGTTTAATTTGATGTTAAAAGGTTTTAACATCAAAGATTTCATCTGACATTTGAACACATCAACGAAGCAAATTTTGAATGAGAATATTTGTTAAAAAACGCTCAATAAATGTTTTGTGGAATTGAAATTCTTTTTTTGTTGTTTTTCAATTATTTAGAACTACATAATTAAAAGTATGATAATGGGACACAGCAATTGTGCAGTGTAAACAGACCCAATTCACTTTATTAGTGAAGTGTTAGTAAAGTTATTTGGTTTGTAACAGCATCAAATATTTCTATAAAATCGTCTTCCTATTTCAGAGTTGTCTGGTTATCACGGTAGGCAAGTTTATTTTTAGATTATAAAAAAAAAAATTAAAATTAAATTTTTATGTTCTGCGTAAAACTTAAAGAAAGATATCATCATAAAAGGAGCCATAAGAAATAAAATCCAAAATTATCCCAAAATAGAATGGGCCCTAAAATAAACCCAAGCCATGATGTCTCAGTAATTTACTTCATACTAACGACCACTGTTCTGCCCCCCCCCCCTCCACACCCCTTTCCACAAAACATTAAAAAGTTGTTTTCCCAATATATATTGCTAAAACTTTTCTTCTATATATTGTTTTTAACTTGATAAAGGAGGGGTAAAGGGTACATTTAACACTAATTGAAAACAATTCAGGTTCACTGTTCCTTGGCAATGTTCTTAATACTGGTTAAAACAGTGACGTCATTGTGTACAATGTAAACAAACTAGAACTAACGCTATTTAATTAGTCGCGTCACATGTTATTACAATTTAATTAAAAACAATAAAGAGAAATCCAAGACAGAGACATTTAAAGAATGAATTCGAAAACAAAATTCTACAACAAGGGGTTGATGCAATAATAAACTTTATCAAATAGTTTAATTAAAACCATGGCTCCGACAAAAAACTCTTGAAATGATGCAAGGATCAAAGACCAAATTAAAAGGACTGTACGCGTAATTCCAAGTGACGTTTTATATATAAAAGAGCATGCATGCCTGACTTCCAACCGTGCCCTAGAAAGCTTTTTATGTTCAAAAAGAGAGAGATGTCCATGATTTCTCTTGTAAAAAAAAGTTATGTTTAATTGTGATTTCTGTATAAGAAACTTGCGGATTTCTTGCTAAAGAAAAAAAGAAACTTTTACACAATTTTTAACTAGAAAAACGACGATTTATTACATATTTTTAATTAAATAAAGGTTTAAAGGGTACCGTTGTAAATCGGACATGCCCCTCTAAAAATTGAGGGTCACTTGAAATTATCCTGAAAGTTATATATTGATCCCGAACGTCGAACACACTAATTCTATATATTTATCCCAAACACACTATACACACAGCACAATATACTGTAACCCAACCTATATTTAAGATGATCCTCCAGGTTTCCTCGTTGGTTTGTTTCACTGCAGGAATCTGAGTTCGGGCAAACTACAGGCAGCTTATCCAGCAATCTGAAGTAAAGGAACATTCTAGTTTATTTTTTTATCAGAAACAGACCCTTGAAAGCCTGGAGAAAGGAGTGATGTTTAAAATAGGTTCAGTAAAATAAAGGAAATTGATACTCTTCATAGAGTACTGGAGACTATACTTAATTAAAACTTATCTTAATAGTTTTTTCATGTGAAGTTTGATTTGATATTAGGTTTAATTGGTTAACTACCTTTTTACTACAAGGTTTGATGGGGAGCAGGCTTAGAGGTTTACCTCTTTAATACAAAGTTTAATGGGGAGAGGGTTTAAAGGTTTACTCACTATTTAATACCAGGATTGATGGGGGACAGGTTTAGAGGTTTACCTCTTTAATACAAGGTTTAATGTGGAGCAGGTTTTAAGGTTTACTAACTATTTAATACCAGGATTGATGGGGAACAGGTTTAGAGGTTTATCTCTTTAATGCAAGGTTTAATGTGGAGCAGGTTTTAAGAATTACTAACTATTTAATACCAGGATTGATGGGGAACAGGTTTAGAGGTTTATCTCTTTAATTCAAGGTTTAATGTGGAGCAGGTTTTAAGGTTTACTAACTATTTAATACCAGGATTGATGGGGAACAGGCTTAAAGGTTTATCTCTTTAACACAAGGTTTAATGTGGAGCAGGTTTTAAGGTTTACCAACTATTTAATACTAGGATTGATGGGGAACAGGTTTAAAGGTTTACCTCTTTAACACAAGGTTTGAAGGGGAGCAGGTTTTAAGGTTTACTAACTATTTAATACCAGGATTGATGGGGAACAGGTTTAAAGGTTTACCTCTTTAACACAAGGTTTGAAGGGGAGCATGTTTTAAGGTTTACTAACTATTTAATACAAGGATTGATGGGGAACAGGTTTAAAGGTTTACCTCTTTAACACAAGGTTTGAAGGGGAGCAGGTCAACTGGTTTAAAGGTTTCCTACAGATGGGACAGGTACAGTTCACTCGAAGATACGCTGTCATACACGCCTGAATAATAACAATAATAATAATAAAAAATAATAATAGACTACAGATAATTATGATAATAATTATTTACGATAAGAAATTATGCAATAGAACTCTGAATCGAGATTAAACGATAATCAATATATGATAGCCGGACGTTTCACCTTCTTGTCTTGGCGGCAAATGCTTGATTTTACAGTTCTGGTAACTTGCTGAAACTAACATATTTTATGTTGGGATAGGGTTTGCCGAGACTTGCATATTTAAAAAAAAATTCCACAAAAAAATCAATTTAAATTGGATATGCACTGCATACAGTGTACAGTGCACTGTATACTGTGTACAGTGGTTGATGTAAACAACATTTTTACACATGTCCAGTTTTTCAATATTTGTCATGGAGAAACCTAAGCTGTTTTGTTTTCGGAAAATGCGGAAAAAATATTCTCCAGGATAGAGATTTTTTCCAGTACTGCAAGAATTATTTAGAGAATACTTACATTGGAAAGGGAACCAGCTCAATCGGCAAGAATTCTTGAAAGAAATGTTCGATTTAAACTAATTGTAAATTTTTTTGAAGGATGCAATTTAAATCTTTTATATAATCTTAAATATGTTTAACAAATAATAAATAATAATTTTTTGTCAAATTATTAGTGTTATGCATTACTAGAATGTTTAGTTCATTTCGTATCAACACTAATATTGAAGAAATTATGTTGTATTAAAAAAACAGCCCTGACTGCAGTTTCAGTAATTTGCCGCCAAGACAAGAAGGTGAAACGTCCGGCTATCGTATCTGTATACCTGACAGAAAGTATGACTACAGGGTGTATCTGTATACCTGACAGAAAGTATGACTACAGGGTGTATCTGTATACCTGACAGAAAGTATGACTACAGGGTGTATCTGTATACCTGACAGAAAGTATGACTACAGGGTGTATCTGTAGGATTAACAAATGGCTGGAGGCAGATTTGACACATTAAATCCTCGTCAACATCCTCCGAGTAATCGTAGAGATGAGGCTCATGCTGGGAGTGATGCTGTCCACAGTTCCTTAACAGATCAAATATTGATTAATCGATTGATTGATTGATTGATTTATTTATTAATTGATTTCTTGATCGCTTGGTTGGTTGATTTTACGCTAGTTTGTTTGATCACTTGCACATTTGATAAAACGATTGATTTGGTATCCAATTGATCACCTAATTTAATTGATTGATTGAAATATTGAAACATTGATTAAATAAAAAATCGTATAAATTGAAGAAGTTGTAAAAAAAATAGTCCTTAGTTCATGATTTGCATGTAACTTCATGTTCATTAAAAAAAAAGTAATAAAAATTAAAAATAAATAAAAATATTCACATTCTAGTTAAGATATGGTCTAACATTTTTTATAAATTGCGGCGATTTCAAAGTTTATAATCGACTTAAAAGTCCACATTTCATTTTAAAAAGAAAAACAATTAGTAATTAAAATAATTAAAAATGTCAAATATAAAAATTCATTTAAAATATGGGGAATAATTTTTATAAAATTACTAGGAGACAAAATTGTATCTCTGAGCTTGATATTTCTTTAAAAATACAGATTAAATTCATTTAACAATATTATATTTTTATGGAATTTGCTGAGGGAAAACATGGTAATCTGAAATACTAAATGAACCTGCAAACCCGGGGCCTAGTCACAGATTTCCGTCCGGAGCTCCGAACTTCCATTTTATCTAAAAATAAACCAAAAATTATATTATATTTTCTAAATGATCTTTTTTTAGTTTGCACGACAAATTTCGACAAAAATATTAGGTCATTATTCTCCCCTTTGAAAATACTCTAGCTTAATATTACTAATTTAAAAGAGCCCTTTATCAGAGGCGAATTGAGGGGGGGGCTATTGGGACTTAGCCCCCCCCCCAATACCAGTGAAATCTCTGGTTTTTAGGTGTTTTCATGCAGAGCCCCCCCCCCTGGAAAAAGCCTACCCCCCTGCACAAATTCCTGAATACGTCCCTGCCCCTTGTACCGTGAGATTTACAAAGTTTCCAGAAAATTCTGTTTGTTTTAGTACAGCCCTTTGTAAATCTTATTGCGGTAAGATAACTAAGCTTTGTTTCTTAAATGGGATAATGTTTCTTAAATGTCATGTAAAAAAAATTGTATTTAACAGAAGTAATACCAAAATTTTAATTTAAGGTTGTAAACCAATGGGGTTCCATTTCTAAAATCAAGAACAGTCCCTTTAAGAAGAATATATAAGTGCACTTCACTGCCCATTGCACAATAATAAATACTGTCATCTAGGCTTTGCTTCAACTTTCTTTAAGAAAATTCTAGAAAATCTACAATTTCCACGAGAACAAATTATGTATAAAAGTAAAAATTTCTCCTACAGTGTTTTAAGAAACTAAGTTATTTTTGAATTAAAAAGCATGCAACATTTACTGTGATGTCAGGAATTTTAGGTAATTTTACTAATATTATAAACGACCTTCAGAAAGTTTTTGCAATTCGTAGAAATTCAAGGATATATGTAAAGTTTTAAGACTTAAACCCCTCCCCCCTTGGGAAAGAAGGGGGATGTGCTTTTTAAGATCTGGGCGAAAAAAATGATTTTCAAGAGGGAATGATTTTCAAGACAGAGGGGGGAATTTCAAGAAAAAAATTATCCCTGTAGAATAAATATTACGTATTTGTCTGTACATTAAAGAATCTAATCAAAGCTATGAGCATCTTTTAAGCCAACGCCAAATGCAGCTTTTGTCCCCCATCTCCTCGACCCCTTCCTCCCGAGCTTTGCAAATGAATGCAGTAACAGTTTAACGTATATCTGGGATGAGGGGGTGGGCCGGCGGGTTAAGGGGGGATCTAGTAACATAACACTAAAATATTTTGTTTCAACCCATTTATATTCACCGCAATATACTTGTATTCCATCTCTCAATTGTTTTACATCGTCTATAATCTAACTGTGTCTCAGTATTAGGACAAGATTTACATTACATATTGAGAGAGCTTCTGTGGAGTGCTTCGTTCTCCTATTTTCATTATTTTTAATTCAGGGCCGGGCGTACTTGCAGGAATTTGATCAGGGATGAGGGCTAATATTTTTTTTTCTTTCCAGGAAGGGGGCCTCAGCATCAGGGCCTGAAATCCCACTGGAAATAATAGATTTTATCGATCCACGGGGGCTGAGCCCGAACCTTCCCCCCCCTCATTGGGTTCGTCTAGCTCTGACTTTCTTCATCGTAAAGTTGATTATCATTAACAACGAAAACATTGTTTTAAAACGTGTTCCCGTGATTATTAGGGGATTTACAATGATTTTAAATATGTACTTTAATTAAGGAAAGGATAGTAAAACTTTTCTAGGCCATGTCAGAGTACCCGCAATATTTTCAACCATCTTAAAACATGGATGTCGTTTTTTTTTCAGAAACCAAAACAGAAAATAATATAATTTTCCTAAATTGAGTTTAGCGAAGTTTGATGTTTTTACAATGAACTGCATTTGTTTTTACAGGGCGTGAAAGTTTCAAAACTTTAATTAGCTCCACAGAAAATATAGTTCAAAACGTAAAGTTTAAAACTTTGAAATAGATTTTATTTGTTGAAAATTGTTGAAATTAAAGATCTGCCCTGGCCGCAGCGCTCGGGGCCCCAAGCCTGTCCTAGCCGCAGCACTCAGCCCAGAAATTGTCTTAACCTAACTTTACCCTAAAATAATACAAAATAACTTAAAATTAATGGTCATGTACAAAATTGATGGACGGACGGACGGACCCTATTTCCGATCCCTGAATTATACTTTAAATAAAGCTTATCAATTGGCTTAATGATTTCACAATAATTTGTTGAGAGAATAGTTAGAAAGGTGCGCTAGGTGCGCCTGCCCTATTCTTTTACTGTAGAGCACGACCATCAAAATATACATAAAAAACACGGGACTTTCTTCACATAATAATAATATTCATTTACGATGAATGAAATAAGCAAAACATCCGAATGAAATAAAATATTAAGAACTATTGACGCACGAAAAGTAGAGAGTATATACATCCCGGAATACCTGTGGAATCAGCTGTTTTCAACCGGTGGAACCGTAGATTGGTAGATAAATAGATAGACAGATAGATAGATAGATAGATAAATAGATAGATAACATTTTTGTTTTGTCTGTTGGAATCAAGAAAATTAATTAAGGAAGCTTCTTGGAGCAATACCAAGTACCTCATTGGTCCAATAATTACATTTACTGAGTCAAAAGGACAGAAATGGAAACTGAAGAATTGAGGAAATGAAAAGGCAAATAATTATCAAATTCAAAGAGGTAAAAAAGTCCGAGACAGGGGCTTACCCACGGTGAGCGGGGACTGGAAGCTTGATTCATTTTTTTTCTTTCGAAGGGGCCTTTTGACCCTATGGAAACCATATATGATATCACTGATCCATGGGGAGGGGCTAAGCAGCTGAGCCAATTCATAGCCCCCCCCCCCTGCAGCACATCAAGCTGGGCATTTAGAGAAAAGTAAAAAAAAGAAAGAGAAAAAAGTATTAGTTCAACCATATAGATGTGTTAAAGGTTATTGTTTTTCAGAATTGAGTACTTCTGTAAAAATTCATTTATTATTGTTATTATATACAATAGTGTGTCCCACGAAACATAACATTTGGTATGTCTTCTTTCACATACTGTAATAATATATAATACTTTTTTAGTTTATTTCCTTAAAAAAAAAGTTTTTTTTGCCCATCATTTTGTGTTTCCTTCTAAGAGTCCAAAAACCGTCTTTATTTTAATTGTTGTAACTTTTTACCGAATTTGTAAAACTAAAAAATTATAAAGATCAAGTTTATTTTAATTTTTCAGTCCTATGATTTTAAGACCAAGAATTAAAAAAGTGAGTGTTTACCCCTGTGGCACATTATATATGAAATAAAGTAAAATAAAGAATTGAAACCATGCAAATCCGGGTTTATTTCTTAGAAGGAATATAAAAACTTTATTGTTAAAAACTTTTTCATAGGTTTCCATTCTTCTTCAAACAAAAATATATATGTTTATATCTCACATATTTTATATGGACAGAAAACTTCATATTTTTGAGGTTTGTATTTCTAATTGAATATAGTTTTTTGATTGTAAATTAATGCATACGTATTACGTATACTTAAATAAAAAAATAACTTTCTTGTGTTTTTTATGTATTTTGCCTTAAATACAGGAAATCCCAATAAACATGGGAATTCAGTGTCTATTTCGATATCGTCTTTTTAAATAATTCTTTGATTTTGTTAAAGTGATCCTTCTGAGAAAGCTATATAATCCTCGTAAGATTTTTGTCTGCTATGCTTACAATTTGTTTGTTTATGTAATTTCACTGCATACGATTGTAATTAGTAAAACAAGAAAATTACAGTATACAAACAGAGTGAGAGATTTGCTCCAATAAC